>NW_027476101.1:652500-665000 GCF_051020955.1 Megalopta genalis
CCTGTTGTTCTTGTTGTTCTTGTTGTTCTTCTTGTTCTTGTTGTTCTTGTTGTTCTTGTTGTTCTAGTTGCTCTTGTTGTTCCTGTTGTTCTAGTTGTTCTTGTTGTTCCTGTTGTTCCTGTTGTTCCTGTTGTTCTTGTTGTTCTTGTTGTTCTTGTTGTTCTTGTTGATCCTGTTGTACTTGTTCTTGTTGTTCTTGTTGATCTAGTTGTTGTTCTTGTTGTTCTTGTTGTTGTTGTTCTTGTTGTTCTTGTTGCTTTCGTCGTTGTTGTTCCCGTTGTTCGTGTTCTTGTTGCTCTTGTTGTTGTTGTTCCCGTTGTTCTTGTTGTTGTTGTTGTTGTTGTTCTTGTTGTTCTTGCTGTTCTTGTTGTTCTTGTTGTTCTTGTTGTTCTTGTTGTTCTTGTTGTTCTTGTTGTTCTTGCTGTTCTTGTTGTTCTTGTTGTTCTTGTTGTTCTTGTTGTTCTTGTTGTTCTTGTTGTTCTTGTTGATCTTGTTGTTCTTGTTGCTGTTGTTGTTCTTGTTGTTCTTGTTGTTCGTGTTGTTCTTCTTGCTCTTGTTGTTCTTGTTGTTCTTGCTGCTCTTGTTTTTCTTGTTGTTCTTGTTGTTCGTGTTGTTCTTGTTGTTCTTGTTCTTGTTGTTCTTGTTGTTCATGTTGTTGTTGTTCTTGTTGTTCTTGTTGTTATTGTTGTTGTTGTTCTTGTTGTTCTTCTTGTTGTTCTTCTTGTTCTTCTTGTTCTTCTTCTTGTTGTTGTTGTTCTTGTTGTTCTTGTTCTTGTTGTTCTTCTTGTTCTTGTTGTTCTTCTTGTTCTTGTTGTTCTTGTTGTACTAGTTGCTCGTGTTGTTCCTGTTGTTCTAGTTGTTCTTGTTGTTCCTGTTGTTCCTGTTGTTCTTGTTGCTCTTGTTGTTCTTGTTGTTCTTGTTGTTCTTGTTGCTCTTGTTGCTCTTGTTGTTCTTGTTGTTCTTGTTGTTCTTGTTGTTCTTGTTGTTCTTGTTGTTCTTGTTGCTCTTGTTGTTCATGTTGCTGTTGTTCTTGTTGATCCTGTTGTACTTGTTCTTGTTGTTCTTCTTGTTCTTCTTGTTCTTGTTGTTCTTGTTGTTCTTGTTGTTCTTGTTGTTCTTGTTGTTGTTCTTGTTGTTCTTGTTGTTGTTCTTGTTGTTCTTGTCCTTCTTGTTCTTCTTGTTGTTCTTCTTGTTGTTCTTGTTGGTCTTGTTGTTCTTCTTGTTGTTGTTCTTGTTGTTCTTGTTGTTCATGTTGTTCCTGTTGTTCTTGTTGTTGTTGATCTTGTTGTTCTTGTTGTTCTTGTTGTTCCTGTTGTTCCTGTTGTTCCTGTTGTTCCTGTTGTTCCTGTTGTTCTTGTTGTTCCTGTTGTTCCTGTTGTTCCTGTTGTTCTTGTTGTTCGTGTTGTTCGTGTTGTTGTTGTTGTTGTTGTTGTTCTTGTTGTTCTTCTTGTTGTTCTTCTTGTTCTTCTTGTTCTTGTTGTTCTTCTTGTTCTTCTTGTTCTTGTTGTTCTTGTTGTTCTTGTTGTTCTTGTTGTTCTTGTTGTTCTTGTTGTTGTTCTTGTTGTTCTTGTTGTTGTTCTTGTTGTTCTTGTCCTTCTTGTTCTTCTTGTTGTTCTTCTTGTTGTTCTTGTTGGTCTTGTTGTTCTTCTTGTTGTTGTTCTTGTTGTTCTTGTTGTTCATGTTGTTCCTGTTGTTCTTGTTGTTGTTGATCTTGTTGTTCTTGTTGTTCTTGTTGTTCCTGTTGTTCCTGTTGTTCCTGTTGTTCCTGTTGTTCCTGTTGTTCTTGTTGTTCCTGTTGTTCCTGTTGTTCCTGTTGTTCTTGTTGTTCGTGTTGTTCGTGTTGTTGTTGTTGTTGTTGTTGTTGTTGTTGTTGTTGTTGTTCTTGTTGTTCTTCTTGTTGTTCTTCTTGTTCTTCTTGTTCTGGTTGTTCTTGTTGTTCGTGTTGTTCGTGTTGTTGTTGTTGTTGTTGTTGTTCTTGTTGTTCTTCTTGTTCTTCTTGTTGTTCTTCTTGTTCTTCTTGTTCTGGTTGTTCTTGTTGTTCTTGTTGTTGTTGTTCTTGTTGTTCTTGTTGTTCTTGTTGTTCTTCTTGTTCTTCTTGTTGTTCTTCTTGTTCTTGTTGTTCTTGTTGTTCTTGTTGTTCTTGTTGTTCTTGTTGTTCTTGTTGTTTTTGTTGTTCTTGTTGTTCTTGTTGTTCTTGTTGTTCTTGTTGTTGTTCTTGTTGTTCTTGTTGTTCTTGTTGTTCTTGTTGTTCTTGTTGTTCTTGTTGTTCTTGTTGTTGTTCTTGTTGTTCTTGTTCTCCTTGGTGTTCTTCTTGTTGTTCTTGTTGTTCTTGTTGTTCATGTTGTTGTTGTTGTTCTTGTTGTTGTTGATCTTGTTGTTCTTGTTGTTCTTGTTGTTCCTGTTGTTCTTGTTGTTCCTGTTGTTCCTGTTGTTCCTGTTGTTCTTGTTGTTCCTGCTGTTCCTGCTGTTCTTGATGTTCTTGCTGTTCTTGATGTTCTTGATGTTCTTGTTGCTCTTGTTGCTCTTGTTGCTCTTGTTGCTCTTGTTGTTCTTGTTGTTCTTGTTGCTCTTCTTGCACTTGTTGCTCTTGTTGCTCTTGTTGCTCTTGTTGCTCTTGTTGCTCTTGTTGCTCTTGTTGTTCTCGTTGTTCTCGTTGTTCTCGTTGTTCCCGTTGTTCCCGTTGTTCTCGTTGTTCTCGTTGTTCTCGTTGTTCTCGTTGTTCTCGTTGTTCTCGTTGTTCTCGTTGTTCTCGTTGTTCTCGTTGTTCTCGTTGTTCTTGTTGTTGTTGTTCTTCTTGTTGTTGTTCTTGTTGTTCTTGTTGTTGTTGTTCTTGTTGTTCTTGTTGTTCTTGATGTTCTTGTTGTTCTTGTTGTTCCTCTTGTTCTAGTTGTTCTTGTTGTTCCTGTTGTTCCTGTTGTTCCTGTTGTTCCTGTTGTTCTTGTTGTTCTTGTTGTTCTTGTTGTTCCTGTTGTTCCTGTTGTTCCTGTTGTACCTGTTGTTCTTGTTGTTCTTGTTGTTCTTGTTGTTCTTGTTGTTCTTGTTGTTCTTGTTGTTCTTGTTGTTCTTGTTGTTCTTGTTGTTCTTGTTGTTCTTGTTGTTCTCGTTGTCCTTGTTGTTCTTGTTGTTCATGTTGCTGTTGCTTTTGTTGATCTTGTTGTACTTGTTCTTGTTGTTCTTGTTGATCTTGTTGTTGTTCTTGTTGTTCTTGTTGTTCTTGTTGTTCTTGATGTTCTTCTTGTTCTTCTTGTTCTTGTTGTTCGTGTTGTTCGTGTTGTTGTTGTTGTTGTTGTTGTTCTTGTTGTTCTTCTTGTTGTTCTTCTTGTTCTTCTTGTTCTTGTTGTTCTTCTTGTTCTTCTTGTTCTTGTTGTTCTTGTTGTTCTTGTTGTTCTTGTTGTTCTTGTTGTTGTTCTTGTTGTTCTTGTTGTTGTTCTTGTTGTTCTTGTCCTTCTTGTTCTTCTTGTTGTTCTTCTTGTTGTTCTTGTTGGTCTTGTTGTTCTTCTTGTTGTTGTTCTTGTTGTTCTTGTTGTTCATGTTGTTCCTGTTGTTCTTGTTGTTGTTGATCTTGTTGTTCTTGTTGTTCTTGTTGTTCCTGTTGTTCCTGTTGTTCCTGTTGTTCCTGTTGTTCCTGTTGTTCTTGTTGTTCCTGTTGTTCCTGTTGTTCCTGTTGTTCTTGTTGTTCGTGTTGTTCGTGTTGTTGTTGTTGTTGTTGTTGTTGTTGTTGTTCTTGTTGTTCTTCTTGTTGTTCTTCTTGTTCTTCTTGTTCTGGTTGTTCTTGTTGTTCGTGTTGTTCGTGTTGTTGTTGTTGTTGTTGTTGTTCTTGTTGTTCTTCTTGTTCTTCTTGTTGTTCTTCTTGTTCTTCTTGTTCTGGTTGTTCTTGTTGTTCTTGTTGTTGTTGTTCTTGTTGTTCTTGTTGTTCTTGTTGTTCTTCTTGTTCTTCTTGTTGTTCTTCTTGTTCTTGTTGTTCTTGTTGTTCTTGTTGTTCTTGTTGTTCTTGTTGTTCTTGTTGTTTTTGTTGTTCTTGTTGTTCTTGTTGTTCTTGTTGTTCTTGTTGTTGTTCTTGTTGTTCTTGTTGTTCTTGTTGTTCTTGTTGTTCTTGTTGTTCTTGTTGTTCTTGTTGTTCTTGTTGTTGTTCTTGTTGTTCTTGTTCTCCTTGGTGTTCTTCTTGTTGTTCTTGTTGTTCTTGTTGTTCATGTTGTTGTTGTTGTTCTTGTTGTTGTTGATCTTGTTGTTCTTGTTGTTCTTGTTGTTCCTGTTGTTCTTGTTGTTCCTGTTGTTCCTGTTGTTCCTGTTGTTCTTGTTGTTCCTGCTGTTCCTGCTGTTCTTGATGTTCTTGCTGTTCTTGATGTTCTTGATGTTCTTGTTGCTCTTGTTGCTCTTGTTGCTCTTGTTGCTCTTGTTGTTCTTGTTGTTCTTGTTGCTCTTCTTGCACTTGTTGCTCTTGTTGCTCTTGTTGCTCTTGTTGCTCTTGTTGCTCTTGTTGCTCTTGTTGTTCTCGTTGTTCTCGTTGTTCTCGTTGTTCCCGTTGTTCCCGTTGTTCTCGTTGTTCTCGTTGTTCTCGTTGTTCTCGTTGTTCTCGTTGTTCTCGTTGTTCTCGTTGTTCTCGTTGTTCTCGTTGTTCTCGTTGCTCTGGTTGTTCTTGTTGTTCTTGTTGTTCTTGTTGCTCTTGTTGTTCTTGTTGTTCTTGTTGTTCTTGTTGTTCTTGTTCTCTTGTTGTTCTTGTTGTTCTTGTTGTTCTTGTTCTTCTTGTTGTTCTTGTTGTTCTTGATGCTCTTGTTGTTCCTGTTGTTCTTGTTGTTCTTGTTGTTCTTGTTGTTCCTGTTTTTCCTGTTGTTCCAGTTGTTCCTGTTGATCCTGTTGTTCCTGTTGTTCTTGTTGTTCTTGTTGTTCTTGTTTTTCTTGTTGTTCTTGTTGTTCTTGTTGTTCTTGTTGTTCTTGTTGTTCTTGTTGTTCTTGTTGTTCTTGTTGTTCTTGTTGTTCTTGTTGTTCTTGTTGTTCTTGTTGTTCTTGTTGTTCTTGTTGTTCTTGTTGTTCATGTTGCTGTTGTTCTTGTTGTTCTCGTTGTTCATGTTGCTGTTGTTCTTGTTGATCTTCTTGTTGTTGTTCTTGTTGTTGTTGTTCTTGTTGTTCTTGTTGTTGTTGTTCTTGTTGTTCTTGTTGTTCTTGTTGTTGTTGTTGTCCTTGTTGTTCTTGTTGTTCTTGTTTTCTTGTTGTTCTTGTTGTTGTTGTTGTTCTTGTTGTTCTTGTTGTTGTTGTTGTTCTTGTTGTTGTTGTTGTTCTTGTTGTTCTTGTTGTTCGTGTTGTTCTTCTTGCTCTTGTTGTTCTTGTTGTTCTTGCTGCTCTTGTTGTTCTTGTTGTTCTTGCTGCTCTTGTTTTTCTTGTTGTTCTTGTTTTTCTTGTTGTTCTTGTTGTTCTTGTTGTTCTTGTTGTTCTTGTTGTTCTTGTTCTTGTTGTTCTTGTTGTTCATGTTGTTGTTGTTCTTGTTGTTCTTGTTGTTATTGTTGTTGTTGTTCTTGTTGTTCTTCTTGTTGTTCTTCTTGTTCTTCTTGTTCTTCTTCTTGCTGTTGTTGTTCTTGTTCTTGTTGTTCTTCTTGTTCTTGTTGTTCTTCTTGTTCTTGTTGTTCTAGTTGCTCTTGTTGTTCTTGTTGTTCTTGTTGTTCTTGTTGTTCTTGTTGTTCTTGTTGTTCTTGTTGTTCTTGTTGTTCTTGTTGTTCTTGTTGTTCTTGTTGTTCTTGTTGTTCTTGTTGTTCTTGTTGTTCTTGTTGTTCTTGTTGTTCTTGTTGTTCTTGTTGTTCTTGTTGTTCTTGTTGTTCTCGTTGTTCTCGTTGTTCTCGTTGTTCTCGTTGTTCTCGTTGTTCTCGTTGTTCTCGTTGTACTTGTTGTTCTTGTTGCTCTTGTTGCACTTGTTGTTCTTGTTGTTCTTGTTGTTCTTGTTGTTCTTGTTGTTCTTGTTGTTCTTGTTGTTCTTGTTGCTCTTGTTGCTCGTGTTGCTCTTGTTGCTCTTGTTGCTCTTGTTGTTCTTGTTGTTCTTGTTGCTCTTGTTGCTCTTGTTGCTCTTTTTGTTCTTGTTGATCTTGTTGAACTTGTTGCTTTTGTTGCTCTCGTTGTTTCCGTTGGTCTCGTTGTTCCCGTTGTTCTCGCTGTTCTCGTTGTTCTCGTTATTCTCGTTGCTCTGGTTGTTCTTGTTGTTCTTGTTGTTCTTGTTGCTCTTGTTGTTCTTGTTGTTCTTGTTGTTCTTGTTGTTCTTGTTCTCTTGTTGTTCTTGTTGTTCTTGTTGTTCTTGTTCTTCTTGTTGTTCTTGTTGTTCTTGATGCTCTTGTTGTTCCTGTTGTTCTTGTTGTTCTTGTTGTTCTTGTTGTTCCTGTTTTTCCTGTTGTTCCAGTTGTTCCTGTTGATCCTGTTGTTCCTGTTGTTCTTGTTGTTCTTGTTGTTCTTGTTTTTCTTGTTGTTCTTGTTGTTCTTGTTGTTCTTGTTGTTCTTGTTGTTCTTGTTGTTCTTGTTGTTCTTGTTGTTCTTGTTGTTCTTGTTGTTCTTGTTGTTCTTGTTGTTCTTGTTGTTCTTGTTGTTCTTGTTGTTCATGTTGCTGTTGTTCTTGTTGTTCTCGTTGTTCATGTTGCTGTTGTTCTTGTTGATCTTCTTGTTGTTGTTCTTGTTGTTGTTGTTCTTGTTGTTCTTGTTGTTGTTGTTCTTGTTGTTCTTGTTGTTCTTGTTGTTGTTGTTGTCCTTGTTGTTCTTGTTGTTCTTGTTATTCTTGTTGTTCTTGTTGTTCTTGTTGTTCTTGTTTTCTTGTTGTTCTTGTTGTTGTTGTTGTTCTTGTTGTTCTTGTTGTTGTTGTTGTTCTTGTTGTTGTTGTTGTTCTTGTTGTTCTTGTTGTTCGTGTTGTTCTTCTTGCTCTTGTTGTTCTTGTTGTTCTTGCTGCTCTTGTTGTTCTTGTTGTTCTTGCTGCTCTTGTTTTTCTTGTTGTTCTTGTTTTTCTTGTTCTTGTTGTTCTTGTTGTTCTTGTTGTTCTTGTTCTTGTTGTTCTTGTTGTTCATGTTGTTGTTGTTCTTGTTGTTCTTGTTGTTATTGTTGTTGTTGTTCTTGTTGTTCTTCTTGTTGTTCTTCTTGTTCTTCTTGTTCTTCTTCTTGTTGTTGTTGTTCTTGTTCTTGTTGTTCTTCTTGTTCTTGTTGTTCTTCTTGTTCTTGTTGTTCTAGTTGCTCTTGTTGTTCCTGTTGTTCTAGTTGTTCTTGTTGTTCCTGTTGTTCCTGTTGTTCCTGTTGTTCCTGTTGTTCTTGTGGTTCTTGTTGTTCTTGTTGTTCTTGTTCTTCTTGTTGCTCTTGTTGCTCTTGTTGTTCTTGTTGTTCTTGTTGTTCTTGTTGTTCTCGTTGTTCATGTTGCTGTTGTTCTTGTTGATCCTGTTGTACTTGTTCTTGTTGTTCTTGTTGATCTAGTTGTTGTTCTTGTTGCTCTTGTTGTTGTTCTTGTTGTTCTTGTTGTTCTTGTTGTTCTTGTTGTTCTTGTTCTTGTTGTTCTTGTTGTTCTTGTTGTTCTTATTGTTCTTGTTGTTCTTGTTATTCTTGTTGCTTTCGTCGTTGTTGTTCCCGTTGTTCGTGTTCTTGTTGCTCTTGTTGTTGTTGTTCTCGTTGTTCTTGTTGTTGTTGTTGTTGTTGTTCTTGTTGTTATTGCTGTTCTTGTTGTTCTTGTTGTTCTTGTTGTTCTTGTTGTTCTTGTTGTTCTTGTTGTTCTTGTTGTTCTTGTTGTTCTTGTTGTTCTTGTTGTTCTTGTTGTTCTTGTTGTTCTTGTTGTTCTTGTTGTTCTTGTTGTTCTTGATGTTCTCCTTCTTCTTGTTGTTCTTCTTCTTCTTGTTGTTCTTGTTGTTCTTGTTGTTCTTGTTGTTCTTGTTGTTCTTGTTGTTCTTGTTGTTCTTGTTGTTCTTGTTGTTCTTGTTGTTCTTGTTGTTCTTGTTGTTCTTGTTGTTCTTGTTGTTCTTGTTGTTCTTGTTGTTCTTGTTGCTCTTGTTGTTCTTGTTGTTCTTGTTGTTCTTGTTGTTCTTGTTGTTCTTGTTGTTCTTGTTGTTCTTGTTGTTCTTGTTGTTCTTGTTGTTCTTGTTGTTCTTGTTGTTCTTGTTGTTCTTGTTGTTCTTGTTGTTCTTGTTGTTCTTGTTGTTCTTGTTGAACTTGTTGCTTTTGTTGCTCTCGTTGTTTCCGTTGGTCTCGTTGTTCCCGTTGTTCTCGCTGTTCTCGTTGTTCTCGTTGCTCTGATTGTTCTTGTTGTTCTTGTTGTTCTTGTTGTTGTTGTTCTTGTTGTTCTTGTTGTTCTTGTTCTTGTTGTTCTTGTTGTTCTTGTTGTTCTTGTTGTTCTTATTGTTCTTGTTGTTCTTGTTGTTCTTGTTGCTTTCGTCGTTGTTGTTCCCGTTGTTCGTGTTCTTGTTGCTCTTGTTGTTGTTGTTCCCGTCGTTCTTGTTGTTGTTGTTGTTGTTGTTCTTGTTGTTCTTGCTGTTCTTGTTGTTCTTGTTGTTCTTGTTCTTCTTGTTGTTCTTGTTGTTCTTGTTGTTCTTGTTGTTCTCGTTGTTCTTGTTGTTCTTGTTGTTCTTGTTGTTCTTGTTGTTCTTGTTGTTCTTGTTGTTCTTGTTGTTCTTGTTGTTCTTGTTGTTCTTGTTGTTCTTGTTGTTCTTGTTGCTCTTGTTGCTCTTGTTGTTCTTGTTGTTCTTGTTGTTCTTGTTGTTCTTGTTGTTCTTGTTGAACTTGTTGAACTTGTTGAACTTGTTGCTTTTGTTGCTCTCGTTGTTTCCGTTGGTCTCGTTGTTCCCGTTGTTCTCGTTGTTCCCGTTGTTCTCGCTGTTCTCGTTGTTCTCGTTGCTCTGGTTGTTCTTGTTGTTCTCGTTGCTCTGGTTGTTCTTGTTGTTCTTGTTGCTCTTGTTGTTCTTGTTGCTCTTGTTGTTCTTGTTGTTCTTGTTGTTCTTGTTGTTCTTGTTGCTCTTGTTGCTCTTATTGTTCTTGTTGTTCCTGTTGCTCTTGTTGCTCTTGTTGCACTTGTTGTTCTCGTTGTTCTCGTTGTTCTCGTTGTTCTCGTTGTTCTCGTTGTTCTCGTTGTTCTCGTTGTTCTCGTTGTTCTCGTTGTTCTCGTTGTTCTCGTTGTTCTCGTTGTTCTCGTTGTTCTCCTTGTTCTCGTTGTTCTCGTTGTACTCGTTGTTCTTGTTGTTCTTGTTGTTCTTGTTGCTCTTGTTGCACTTGTTGTTCTTGTTGTTCTTGTTGTTCTTGTTGTTCTTGTTGTTCTTGTTGTTCTTGTTGCTCTTGTTGCTCGTGTTGCTCTTGTTGCTCTTGTTGCTCTTGTTGTTCTTGTTGTTCTTGTTGCTCTTGTTGCTCTTGTTGCTCTTTTTGTTCTTGTTGATCTTGTTGCTTTTGTTGTTCTCGTTGTTTCCGTTGGTCTCGTTGTTCCCGTTGCTCTCGTTGTTCTGGTTGTTCTTGTTGATCTTGTTGCTCTTGTTGTTCTTGTTGTTCTTGTTGTTCCTGTTGTTCCTGTTGTTCTTGTTGTTCTTGTTGTTCTTCTTGTTCTTGTTGTTCTTCTTGTTCTTCTTGTTCTTCTTGTTCTTGTTGTTCTTGTTGCTCTTGTTGCTCTTGTTGTTCTTGTTGAACTTGTTGAACTTGTTGCTTTTGTTGCTCTCGTTGTTTCCGTTGGTCTCGTTGTTCCCGTTGTTCTCGCTGTTCTCGTTGTTCTCGTTGTTCTCGTTGTTCTGGTTGTACTTGTTGTTCTTGTTGTTCTTGTTGTTCTTGTTGTTCTTGTCGTTCTTGTTCTCTTGTTGTTCTTGTTGTTCTTGTTGTTCTTGTTGTTCCTGTTGTTCTTGTTGTTCTTGTTGTTCTTGTTGTTCTTCTTGTTCTTGTTATTCTTTTTGTCCTTGTCGTTCTTGCTGTTGTTGTTCCCATTGTTCTTGATCTTGTTGTTCTTCTTGTTGTTGTTGTTCTTGTTGTTCTTGCTGTTGTTGTTCCTGTTGTTCTTGTTCTTGTTGTTGTTGTTGTTGTTCTTGTTGTTGCTGTTCTTGCTGTTCTTGTTCTTGTTGCTCTTGTTGTTCTTGTTGTTCTTGTTGTTCTTGTTGTTCTTGTTGTTCTTGTTGTTCTTGTTGTTCCTGTTGTTCTTGTTGTTCTTGTTGTTCATGTTGCTGTTGTTCTTGTTGTTCTTGTTGATCTTGTTGTTGTTGTTCTTGTTGTTCTTGTTGTTGTTGTTCTTGTTGTTGTTGCTCTTGTTGTTCTTGTTGTTGTTGTTCTTGTTGTTGTCGTCCTTGTTGTTGTTGTAGTTCTTAACGTTCTTGTTGATCTTGTTGTTGTTGTTCTTGTTGTTCTTGTTGTCGTTGTTCTTGTTGTTCTTGTTGTTCTTGTTGTTCTTGTTGTTCTTCTTGTTCTTGTTGTTCTTGTTGTTCTTGTTGTTCTTGTTGTTCTTGTTGTTCTTGTTGTTCTTGTTGTTCTTGTTGTTCTTGTTGTTCTTGTTGTTCTTGTTGCTGTTGTTCTTGTTGTTCTCGTTGTTCATGTTGCTGTTGTTCTTGTTGATCTTCTTGTTGTTGTTCTTGTTGTTGTTGTTCTTGTTGTTCTTGTTGTTGTTGTTCTTGTTGTTCTTGTTGTTCTTGTTGTTGTTGTTGTCCTTGTTGTTCTTGTTGTTCTTGTTATTCTTGTTGTTCTTGTTGTTCTTGTTGTTCTTGTTTTCTTGTTGTTCTTGTTGTTGTTGTTGTTCTTGTTGTTTCTGTTGTTCTTGTTGTTCTTAAAGTTCATCTTTGTTCTTCTTGTTCTTGTTGTTCGTGTTGTTCGTGTTGTTCGTGTTGTTCTTCTTGTTCATCTTGTCCTTCTTGTTCTTCTTGTTCTTCTTGTTCTTGTTGTTCTTGTTGTTGTTGTTGTTCTTGTTGTTGTTGTTGTTCTTGTTGTTCTTGTTGTTCGTGTTGTTCTTCTTGCTCTTGTTGTTCTTGTTGTTCTTGCTGCTCTTGTTTTTCTTGTTGTTCTTGTTTTTCTTGTTGTTCTTGTTGTTCTTGTTGTTCTTGTTGTTCTTGTTGTTCTTGTTCTTGTTGTTCTTGTTGTTCATGTTGTTGTTGTTCTTGTTGTTCTTGTTGTTATTGTTGTTGTTGTTCTTGTTGTTCTTCTTGTTGTTCTTCTTGTTCTTCTTGTTCTTCTTGTTGTTGTTGTTGTTCTTGTTGTTCTTGTTCTTGTTGTTCTTCTTGTTCTTGTTGTTCTTCTTGTTCTTGTTGTTCTTGTTGTTCTAGTTGCTCTTGTTGTTCCCGTTGTTCTCGCTGTTCTCGTTGTTCTCGTTGTTCTCGTTGTTCTGGTTGTTCTTGTTGTTCTTGTTGTTCTTGTTGTTCTTGTCGTTCTTGTTCTCTTGTTGTTCTTGTTGTTCTTGTTGTTCTTGTTGTTCCTGTTGTTCTTGTTGTTCTTGTTGTTCTTGTTGTTCTTCTTGTTCTTGTTATTCTTTTTGTCCTTGTCGTTCTTGCTGTTGTTGTTCCCATTGTTCTTGATCTTGTTGTTCTTCTTGTTGTTGTTGTTCTTGTTGTTCTTGCTGTTGTTGTTCCTGTTGTTCTTGTTCTTGTTGTTGTTGTTGTTGTTCTTGTTGTTGCTGTTCTTGCTGTTCTTGTTCTTGTTGTTCTTGTTGTTCTTGTTGCTCTTGTTGCTCTTATTGTTCTTGTTGTTCCTGTTGCTCTTGTTGCTCTTGTTGCACTTGTTGTTCTCGTTGTTCTCGTTGTTCTCGTTGTTCTCGTTGTTTTCGTTGTTCTCGTTGTTCTCGTTGTTCTCGTTGTTCTCGTTGTT
Organism: Megalopta genalis; assembly: GCF_051020955.1. Taxonomy (NCBI): domain Eukaryota; kingdom Metazoa; phylum Arthropoda; class Insecta; order Hymenoptera; family Halictidae; genus Megalopta; species Megalopta genalis. The sequence continues at coordinate 664,258 of NW_027476101.1, forward strand.
CTCGTTGTTCTCGTTGTACTCGTTGTTCTTGTTGTTCTTGTTGTTCTTGTTGCTCTTGTTGCACTTGTTGTTCTTGTTGTTCTTGTTGTTCTTGTTGTTCTTGTTGCTCTTGTTGCTCGTGTTGCTCTTGTTGCTCTTGTTGCTCTTGTTGTTCTTGTTGTTCTTGTTGCTCTTGTTGCTCTTTTTGTTCTTGTTGATCTTGTTGCTTTTGTTGTTCTCGTTGTTTCCGTTGGTCTCGTTGTTCCCGTTGTTCTCGTTGTTCTGGTTGTTCTTGTTGATCTTGTTGCTCTTGTTGTTCTTGTTGTTCTTGTTGTTCCTGTTGTTCCTGTTGTTCCTGTTGTTCTTGTTGTTCTTGTTGCTCTTCTTGTTCTTGTTGTTCTTGTTGTTCTTCTTGTTCTTCTTGTTCTTCTTGTTCTTGTTGTTCTTGTTGCTCTTGTTGCTCTTGTTGTTCTTGTTGAACTTGTTGAACTTGTTGCTTTTGTTGCTCTCGTTGTTTCCGTTGGTCTCGTTGTTTCCGTTGGTCTCGTTGTTCCCGTTGTTCCCGCTGTTCTCGTTGTTCTCGTTGTTCTCGTTGCTCTGGTTGTTCTTGTTGTTCTTGTTGTTCTTGTTGTTCTTGTTCTCTTGTTGTTCTTGTTCTTCTTGTTGTTCTTGTTGTTCTTGATGCTCTTGTTGTTCCTGTTGTTCTTGTTGTTCTTGTTGTTCTTCTTGTTCTTGTTATTCTTTTTGTCCTTGTCGTTCTTGCT
>NW_027476101.1:667500-675000 GCF_051020955.1 Megalopta genalis
GTTCTTGTTGTTCTTCTTGTTGTTCTTCTTGTTCTTCTTGTTCTTCTTCTTGTTGTTGTTGTTCTTGTTGTTCTTGTTCTTGTTGTTCTTCTTGTTCTTGTTGTTCTTCTTGTTCTTGTTGTTCTTGTTGTACTAGTTGCTCGTGTTGTTCCTGTTGTTCTAGTTGTTCTTGTTGTTCCTGTTGTTCCTGTTGTTCTTGTTGCTCTTGTTGTTCTTGTTGTTCTTGTTGTTCTTGTTGCTCTTGTTGCTCTTGTTGTTCTTGTTGTTCTTGTTGTTCTTGTTGTTCTTGTTGTTCTTGTTGTTCTTGTTGCTCTTGTTGTTCATGTTGCTGTTGTTCTTGTTGATCCTGTTGTACTTGTTCTTGTTGTTCTTGTTGATCTAGTTGTTGTTCTTGTTGTTCTTGTTGTTGTTGTTCTTGTTGTTCTTGTTGTTCTTGTTGTTCTTGTTCTTGTTGTTCTTGTTGTTCTTGTTGTTCTTGTTGTTCTTATTGTTCTTGTTGTTCTTGTTGTTCTTGTTGCTTTCGTCGTTGTTGTTCTCGTTGTTCGTGTTCTTGTTGCTCTTGTTGTTGTTGTTCCCGTTGTTCTTGTTGTTGTTGTTGTTGTTGTTGTTCTTGTTGTTATTGCTGTTCTTGTTGTTCTTGTTGTTCTTGTTGTTCTTGTTGTTCTTGTTGTTCTTGTTGTTCTTGTTGTTCTTGTTGTTCTTGTTGTTCTTGTTGTTCTTGTTGTTCTTGTTGTTCTTGTTGTTCTTGTTGTTCTTGTTGTTCTTGTTGTTCTTGTTGTTCTTGTTGTTCTTGTTGTTCTTGTTGTTCTTGTTGTTCTTGTTGTTCTTGTTGTTCTTGTTGTTCTTGTTGTTCTTGTTGTTGTTGTTGTTCTTGTTGTTCTTGTTGTTATTGTTGTTGTTGTTCTTGTTGTTCTTCTTGTTGTTCTTCTTGTTCTTCTTGTTCTTCTTCTTGTTGTTGTTGTTCTTGTTGTTCTTGTTGTTGTTGTTCTTGTTGTTCTTGTTCTTGTTGTTCTTCTTGTTCTTGTTGTTCTTCTTGTTCTTGTTGTTCTTGTTGTTCTTGTTGTTCTAGTTGCTCTGGTTGTTCCTGTTGTTCTAGTTGTTCTTGTTGTTCCTGTTGTTCCTGTTGTTCCTGTTGTTCTTGTTGTTCTTGTTGTTCTTGTTCTTCTTGTTCTTCTTGTTGCTCTTGTTGCTCTTGTTGTTCTTGTTGTTCTTGTTGTTCTTGTTGTTCTCGTTGTTCATGTTGCTGTTGTTCTTGTTGATCCTGTTGTACTTGTTCTTGTTGTTCTTGTTGATCTAGTTGTTGTTCTTGTTGCTCTTGTTGTTGTTGTTCTTGTTGTTCTTGTTGTTCTTGTTGTTCTTGTTGTTCTTGTTGTTCTTGTTCTTGTTGTTCTTGTTGTTCTTGTTGTTCTTGTTGTTCTTGTTGTTCTTATTGTTCTTGTTGTTCTTGTTGTTCTTGTTGCTTTCGTCGTTGTTGTTCCCGTTGTTCGTGTTCTTGTTGCTCTTGTTGTTGTTGTTCCCGTTGTTCTTGTTGTTGTTGTTGTTGTTGTTCTTGTTGTTATTGCTGTTCTTGTTGTTCTTGTTGTTCTTGTTGTTCTTGTTGTTCTTGTTGTTCTTGTTGTTCTTGTTGTTCTTGTTGTTCTTGTTGTTCTTGTTGTTCTTGTTGTTCTTGTTGTTCTTGTTGTTCTTGTTGTTCTTGTTGTTCTTGTTGTTCTTGGTGTTCTTGTTGTTCATGTTGTTCTTGTTGTTCTTGTTGTTCTTGTTGTTCTTGTTGTTCTTGTTGTTCTTGTTGTTCTTGTTGTTCTTGTTGTTCTTGTTGTTCTTGTTGTTCTTGTTGCTCTTGTTGTTCTTGTTGTTCTTGTTGTTCTTGTTGTTCTTGTTGTTCTTGTTGTTCTTGTTGTTCTTGTTGTTCTTGTTGTTCTTGTTGATCTTGTTGATCTTGTTGTTGTTATTGTTCTTGTTGTTGTCGTCCTTGTTGTTGTTGTAGTTTTTGTTGTTCTTGTTGTTCTTGTTGCTCTTGTTGTTCTTGTTGATCTTGTTGATCTTGTTGATCTTGTTGTTCTTGTTGTTCTTGTTGTTCTTGTTGTTCTTGTTGTTCTTGTTGTTCTTGTTGTTCTTGTTGTTCTTGTTGTTCTTGTTGTTCTTGTTGTTCTTGTTGTTCTTGTTGTTCTTGTTGTTCTTGTTGTTGCTGTTGTTCCTGTTGTTCCTGTTGTTCCTGTTGTTCTTGTTGCTCTTGTTGTTCTTGTTGTTCTTGTTGTTCTTGTTGTTCTTGTTGATCTTGTTGATCTTGTTGATCTTGTTGTTCCTGTTGTTCCTGTTGTTCTTGTTGTTCTTGTTGATCTTGTTGATCTTGTTGATCTTGTTGTTCCTGTTGTTCCTGTTGTTCCTGTTGTTCCTGTTGTTCCTGTTGTTCTTGTTGTTCTCGCTGTTCTCGTTGTTCTCGTTGCTCTGGTTGTTCTTGTTCTTGTTGTTCTTGTTGTTCTTGTTGTTCTTGTTGTTCTTATTGTTCTTGTTGTTCTTGTTGTTCTTGTTGCTTTCGTCGTTGTTGTTCCCGTTGTTCGTGTTCTTGTTGCTCTTGTTGTTGTTGTTCCCGTTGTTCTTGTTGTTGTTGTTGTTGTTGTTGTTCTTGTTGTTCTTGCTGTTCTTGTTGTTCTTGTTGTTCTTGTTGTTCTTGTTGTTCTTGTTGTTCTTGTTGTTCTTGTTGTTCTTGTTGTTCTCGTTGTTCTTGTTGTTCTTGTTGTTCTTGTTGTTCTTGTTGTTCTTGTTGTTCTTGTTGTTCTTGTTGTTCTTGTTGTTCTTGTTGTTCTTGTTGTTCTTGTTGTTCTTGTTGTTCTTGTTGTTCTTGTTGTTCTTGTTGTTCTTGTTGTTCTTGTTGTTCTTGTTGTTCTTGTTGTTCTTGTTGTTCTTGTTGTTCTTGTTGTTCTTGTTGTTCTTGTTGTTCTTGTTGTTCTTGTTGTTCTTGTTGTTCTTGTTGTTCTTGTTGTTCTTGTTGTTCTTGTTGTTCTTGTTGTTCTTGTTGTTCTTGTTGTTCTTGTTGTTCTTGTTGTTCTTGTTGTTCTTGTTGTTCTTGTTGTTCTTGTTGTTCTTGTTGTTCTTGTTGTTCTTGTTGAACTTGTTGCACTTGTTGTTCTCGTTGTTCTCGTTGTTCTCGTTGTTCTCGTTGTTCTCGTTGTTCTCGTTGTTCTCGTTGTTCTCGTTGTACTCGTTGTTCTTGTTGTTCTTGTTGTTCTTGTTGCTCTTGTTGCTCGTGTTGCTCTTGTTGCTCTTGTTGTTCTTGTTGTTCTTGTTGTTAATGTTGTTCCTGTTGTTCCTGTTGTTCCTGTTGTTCCTGTTGTTCCTGTTGTTCTTGTTGTTCTTGTTGTTCTTCTTGTTCTTGTTGTTCTTGTTGTTCTTGTTGTTCCTGTTATTCCAGTTGTTCCTGTTGTTCTTGTTGTTCTTCTTGTTCTTCTTGTTCTTCTTGTTCTTCTTGTTCTTCTTGTTCTTCTTGTTCTTCTTGTTCTTCTTGTTCTTCTTGTTCTTCTTGTTCTTCTTGTTCTTCTTGTTCTTCTTGTTCTTCTTGTTCTTCTTGTTCTTCTTGTTCTTCTTGTTCTTCTTGTTCTTCTTGTTCTTCTTGTTCTTCTTGTTCTTCTTGTTCTTCTTGTTCTTCTTGTTCTTCTTGTTCTTCTTGTTCTTCTTGTTCTTCTTGTTCTTCTTGTTCTTCTTGTTCTTCTTGTTCTTGTTGTTCTTGTTGCTCTTGTTGCTCTCGTTGCTCTTGTTGTTCTTGTTGAACTTGTTGAACTTGTTGCTTTTGTTGCTCTCGTTGTTTCCGTTAGTCTCGTTGTTCCCGTTGTTCTCGCTGTTCTCGTTATTCTCGTTGTTCTCGTTGATTTCGTTGCTCTGGTTGTTCTTGTTGTTCCTGTTGTTCCTGTTGTTCTTGTTGTTCCTGTTGTTCCTGTTGTTCTTGTTGTTCTTGTTGTTCTTGTTGCTCTTGTTGCTCTTGTTGTTCTTGTTGTTCTTGTTGCTCTTGTTGCTCTTGTTGCTCTTTTTGTTCTTGTTGATCTTGTTGCTTTTGTTGTTCTCGTTGTTTCCGTTGGTCTCGTTGTTCCCGTTGTTCTTGTTGTTCTTGTTGTTCTTGTTGTTCTTGTTGTTCTTGTTGTTCTTGTTGTTCTTGTTGTTCTTGTTGAACTTGTTGCACTTGTTGTTCTCGTTGTTCTCGTTGTTCTCGTTGTTCTCGTTGTTCTCGTTGTTCTCGTTGTTCTCGTTGTTCTCGTTGTTCTCGTTGTTCTCGTTGTACTCGTTGTTCTTGTTGTTCTTGTTGTTCTTGTTGCTCTTGTTGCTCGTGTTGCTCTTGTTGCTCTTGTTGCTCTTGTTGCTCTTGTTGTTCTTGTTGTTCTTGTTGCTCTTGTTGCTCTTGTTGCTCTTTTTGTTCTTGATGATCTTGTTGCTTTTGTTGTTCTCGTTGTTTCCGTTGGTCTCGTTGTTCCCGTTGTTCTCGTTGTTCTGGTTGTTCTTGTTGATCTTGTTGCTCTTGTTGTTCTTGTTGTTCTTGTTGTTAATGTTGTTCCTGTTGTTCCTGTTGTTCCTGTTGTTCCTGTTGTTCCTGTTGTTCCTGTTGTTCTTGTTGTTCTTGTTGTTCTTCTTGTTCTTGTTGTTCTTGTTGTTCTTGTTGTTCTAGTTGCTCTTGTTGTTCCTGTTGTTCTAGTTGTTCTTGTTGTTCCTGTTGTTCCTGTTGTTCCTGTTGTTCTTGTTGTTCTTGTTGTTCTTGTTGTTCTTGTTGATCCTGTTGTCCTTGTTCTTGATGTTTTTGTTGATCTAGTTGTTGTTCTTGTTGTTCTTGTTGTTGTTGTTCTTGTTGTTCTTGTTGCTTTCGTCGTTGTTGTTCCCGTTGTTCGTGTTCTTGTTGCTCTTGTTGTTGTTGTTCCCGTTGTTCTTGTTGTTGTTGTTGTTGTTGTTCTTGTTGTTCTTGCTGTTCTTGTTGTTCTTGTTGTTCTTGTTGTTCTTGTTGTTCTTGTTGTTCTTGTTGTTCTTGTTGTTCTTGTTGTTCTTGCTGTTCTTGTTGTTCTTGTTGTTCTTGTTGTTCTTGTTGTTCTTGTTGTTCTTGTTGATCTTGTTGATCTTGTTGTTCTTGTTGTTCTTGTTGTTCTTGTTGTTCTTGTTGTTCTTGTTGTTCTTGTTGTTCTTGTTGTTCTTGTTGTTCTTGTTGTTCTTGTTGTTCTTGTTGTTCTTGCTGTTCTTGTTGTTCTTGTTGTTCTTGTTGTTCTTGTTGTTCTTGTTGTTCTTGTTGATCTTGTTGATCTTGTTGTTCTTGTTGTTCTTGTTGTTCTTGTTGTTCTTGTTGAACTTGTTGAACTTGTTGAACTTGTTGCTTTTGTTGCTCTCGTTGTTTCCGTTGGTCTCGTTGTTCCCGTTGTTCTCGTTGTTCCCGTTGTTCTCGCTGTTCTCGTTGTTCTCGTTGCTCTGGTTGTTCTTGTTGTTCTCGTTGCTCTGGTTGTTCTTGTTGTTCTTGTTGCTCTTGTTGTTCTTGTTGCTCTTGTTGTTCTTGTTGTTCTTGTTGTTCTTGTTGTTCTTGTTGCTCTTGTTGCTCTTATTGTTCTTGTTGTTCCTGTTGCTCTTGTTGCTCTTGTTGCACTTGTTGTTCTCGTTGTTCTCGTTGTTCTCGTTGTTCTCGTTGTTCTCGTTGTTCTCGTTGTTCTCGTTGTTCTCGTTGTTCTCGTTGTTCTCGTTGTTCTCGTTGTTCTCGTTGTTCTCGTTGTTCTCCTTGTTCTCGTTGTTCTCGTTGTACTCGTTGTTCTTGTTGTTCTTGTTGTTCTTGTTGCTCTTGTTGCACTTGTTGTTCTTGTTGTTCTTGTTGTTCTTGTTGTTCTTGTTGTTCTTGTTGTTCTTGTTGCTCTTGTTGCTCGTGTTGCTCTTGTTGCTCTTGTTGCTCTTGTTGTTCTTGTTGTTCTTGTTGCTCTTGTTGCTCTTGTTGCTCTTTTTGTTCTTGTTGATCTTGTTGCTTTTGTTGTTCTCGTTGTTTCCGTTTGTCTCGTTGTTCCCGTTGCTCTCGTTGTTCTGGTTGTTCTTGTTGATCTTGTTGCTCTTGTTGTTCTTGTTGTTCTTGTTGTTCCTGTTGTTCCTGTTGTTCTTGTTGTTCTTGTTGTTCTTCTTGTTCTTGTTGTTCTTCTTGTTCTTCTTGTTCTTCTTGTTCTTGTTGTTCTTGTTGCTCTTGTTGCTCTTGTTGTTCTTGTTGAACTTGTTGAACTTGTTGCTTTTGTTGCTCTCGTTGTTTCCGTTGGTCTCGTTGTTCCCGTTGTTCTCGCTGTTCTCGTTGTTCTCGTTGTTCTCGTTGTTCTGGTTGTACTTGTTGTTCTTGTTGTTCTTGTTGTTCTTGTTGTTCTTGTCGTTCTTGTTCTCTTGTTGTTCTTGTTGTTCTTGTTGTTCTTGTTGTTCCTGTTGTTCTTGTTGTTCTTGTTGTTCTTGTTGTTCTTCTTGTTCTTGTTATTCTTTTTGTCCTTGTCGTTCTTGCTGTTGTTGTTCCCATTGTTCTTGATCTTGTTGTTCTTCTTGTTGTTGTTGTTCTTGTTGTTCTTGCTGTTGTTGTTCCTGTTGTTCTTGTTCTTGTTGTTGTTGCTGTTGTTCTTGTTGTTGCTGTTCTTGCTGTTCTTGTTCTTGTTGCTCTTGTTGTTCTTGTTGTTCTTGTTGTTCTTGTTGTTCTTGTTGTTCTTGTTGTTCTTGTTGTTCCTGTTGTTCTTGTTGTTCTTGTTGTTCATGTTGCTGTTGTTCTTGTTGTTCTTGTTGATCTTGTTGTTGTTGTTCTTGTTGTTCTTGTTGTTGTTGTTCTTGTTGTTGTTGCTCTTGTTGTTCTTGTTGTTGTTGTTCTTGTTGTTGTCGTCCTTGTTGTTGTTGTAGTTCTTAACGTTCTTGTTGATCTTGTTGTTGTTGTTCTTGTTGTTCTTGTTGTCGTTGTTCTTGTTGTTCTTGTTGTTCTTGTTGTTCTTGTTGTTCTTCTTGTTCTTGTTGTTCTTGTTGTTCTTGTTGTTCTTGTTGTTCTTGTTGTTCTTGTTGTTCTTGTTGTTCTTGTTGTTCTTGTTGTTCTTGTTGTTCTTGTTGCTGTTGTTCTTGTTGTTCTCGTTGTTCATGTTGCTGTTGTTCTTGTTGATCTTCTTGTTGTTGTTCTTGTTGTTGTTCTTGTTGTTCTTGTTGTTGTTGTTCTTGTTGTTCTTGTTGTTCTTGTTGTTGTTGTTGTCCTTGTTGTTCTTGTTGTTCTTGTTATTCTTGTTGTTCTTGTTGTTCTTGTTGTTCTTGTTTTCTTGTTGTTCTTGTTGTTGTTGTTGTTCTTGTTGTTTCTGTTGTTCTTGTTGTTCTTAAAGTTCATCTTTGTTCTTCTTGTTCTTGTTGTTCGTGTTGTTCGTGTTGTTCGTGTTGTTCTTCTTGTTCATCTTGTCCTTCTTGTTCTTCTTGTTCTTCTTGTTCTTGTTGTTCTTGTTGTTGTTGTTGTTCTTGTTGTTGTTGTTGTTCTTGTTGTTCTTGTTGTTCGTGTTGTTC
>NW_027476101.1:680000-700000 GCF_051020955.1 Megalopta genalis
TTGTTGTTGTTCTTGTTGTTCTTGTTGTTATTGTTGTTGTTGTTCTTGTTGTTCTTCTTGTTGTTCTTCTTGTTCTTCTTGTTCTTCTTCTTGTTGTTGTTGTTCTTGTTGTTCTTGTTGTTGTTGTTCTTGTTGTTCTTGTTCTTGTTGTTCTTCTTGTTCTTGTTGTTCTTCTTGTTCTTGTTGTTCTTGTTGTTCTTGTTGTTCTAGTTGCTCTGGTTGTTCCTGTTGTTCTAGTTGTTCTTGTTGTTCCTGTTGTTCCTGTTGTTCCTGTTGTTCTTGTTGTTCTTGTTGTTCTTGTTCTTCTTGTTCTTCTTGTTGCTCTTGTTGCTCTTGTTGTTCTTGTTGTTCTTGTTGTTCTTGTTGTTCTCGTTGTTCATGTTGCTGTTGTTCTTGTTGATCCTGTTGTACTTGTTCTTGTTGTTCTTGTTGATCTAGTTGTTGTTCTTGTTGCTCTTGTTGTTGTTGTTCTTGTTGTTCTTGTTGTTCTTGTTGTTCTTGTTGTTCTTGTTGTTCTTGTTCTTGTTGTTCTTGTTGTTCTTGTTGTTCTTGTTGTTCTTGTTGTTCTTATTGTTCTTGTTGTTCTTGTTGTTCTTGTTGCTTTCGTCGTTGTTGTTCCCGTTGTTCGTGTTCTTGTTGCTCTTGTTGTTGTTGTTCCCGTTGTTCTTGTTGTTGTTGTTGTTGTTGTTCTTGTTGTTATTGCTGTTCTTGTTGTTCTTGTTGTTCTTGTTGTTCTTGTTGTTCTTGTTGTTCTTGTTGTTCTTGTTGTTCTTGTTGTTCTTGTTGTTCTTGTTGTTCTTGTTGTTCTTGTTGTTCTTGTTGTTCTTGTTGTTCTTGTTGTTCTTGTTGTTCTTGGTGTTCTTGTTGTTCATGTTGTTCATGTTGTTCTTGTTGTTCTTGTTGTTCTTGTTGTTCTTGTTGTTCTTGTTGTTCTTGTTGTTCTTGTTGTTCTTGTTGTTCTTGTTGTTCTTGTTGTTCTTGTTGTTCTTGTTGTTCTTGTTGTTCTTGTTGTTCTTGTTGTTCTTGTTGTTCTTGTTGTTCTTGTTGTTCTTGTTGTTCTTGTTGTTCTTGTTGATCTTGTTGATCTTGTTGTTGTTATTGTTCTTGTTGTTGTCGTCCTTGTTGTTGTTGTAGTTTTTGTTGTTCTTGTTGTTCTTGTTGCTCTTGTTGTTCTTGTTGATCTTGTTGATCTTGTTGATCTTGTTGTTCTTGTTGTTCTTGTTGTTCTTGTTGTTCTTGTTGTTCTTGTTGTTCTTGTTGTTCTTGTTGTTCTTGTTGTTCTTGTTGTTCTTGTTGTTCTTGTTGTTCTTGTTGTTCTTGTTGTTCTTGTTGTTCTTGTTGTTGCTGTTGTTCCTGTTGTTCCTGTTGTTCCTGTTGTTCTTGTTGCTCTTGTTGTTCTTGTTGTTCTTGTTGTTCTTGTTGTTCTTGTTGATCTTGTTGATCTTGTTGATCTTGTTGTTCCTGTTGTTCCTGTTGTTCTTGTTGTTCTTGTTGATCTTGTTGATCTTGTTGATCTTGTTGTTCCTGTTGTTCCTGTTGTTCCTGTTGTTCCTGTTGTTCCTGTTGTTCTTGTTGTTCTCGCTGTTCTCGTTGTTCTCGTTGCTCTGGTTGTTCTTGTTCTTGTTGTTCTTGTTGTTCTTGCTGCTCTTGTTTTTCTTGTTGTTCTTGTTGTTCGTGTTGTTCTTGTTGTTCTTGTTCTTGTTGTTCTTGTTGTTCATGTTGTTGTTGTTCTTGTTGTTCTTGTTGTTATTGTTGTTGTTGTTCTTGTTGTTCTTCTTGTTGTTCTTCTTGTTCTTCTTGTTCTTCTTCTTGTTGTTGTTGTTCTTGTTGTTCTTGTTCTTGTTGTTCTTCTTGTTCTTGTTGTTCTTCTTGTTCTTGTTGTTCTTGTTGTACTAGTTGCTCGTGTTGTTCCTGTTGTTCTAGTTGTTCTTGTTGTTCCTGTTGTTCCTGTTGTTCTTGTTGCTCTTGTTGTTCTTGTTGTTCTTGTTGTTCTTGTTGCTCTTGTTGCTCTTGTTGTTCTTGTTGTTCTTGTTGTTCTTGTTGTTCTTGTTGTTCTTGTTGTTCTTGTTGCTCTTGTTGTTCATGTTGCTGTTGTTCTTGTTGATCCTGTTGTACTTGTTCTTGTTGTTCTTGTTGATCTAGTTGTTGTTCTTGTTGTTCTTGTTGTTGTTGTTCTTGTTGTTCTTGTTGTTCTTGTTGTTCTTGTTCTTGTTGTTCTTGTTGTTCTTGTTGTTCTTGTTGTTCTTATTGTTCTTGTTGTTCTTGTTGTTCTTGTTGCTTTCGTCGTTGTTGTTCTCGTTGTTCGTGTTCTTGTTGCTCTTGTTGTTGTTGTTCCCGTTGTTCTTGTTGTTGTTGTTGTTGTTGTTCTTGTTGTTATTGCTGTTCTTGTTGTTCTTGTTGTTCTTGTTGTTCTTGTTGTTCTTGTTGTTCTTGTTGTTCTTGTTGTTCTTGTTGTTCTTGTTGTTCTTGTTGTTCTTGTTGTTCTTGTTGTTCTTGTTGTTCTTGTTGTTCTTGTTGTTCTTGTTGTTCTTGTTGTTCTTGTTGTTCTTGTTGTTCTTGTTGTTCTTGTTGTTCTTGTTGTTCTTGTTGTTCTTGTTGTTCTTGTTGTTCTTGTTGTTCTTGTTGTTGTTGTTGTTCTTGTTGTTCTTGTTGTTATTGTTGTTGTTGTTCTTGTTGTTCTTCTTGTTGTTCTTCTTGTTCTTCTTGTTCTTCTTCTTGTTGTTGTTGTTCTTGTTGTTCTTGTTGTTGTTGTTCTTGTTGTTCTTGTTCTTGTTGTTCTTCTTGTTCTTGTTGTTCTTCTTGTTCTTGTTGTTCTTGTTGTTCTTGTTGTTCTAGTTGCTCTGGTTGTTCCTGTTGTTCTAGTTGTTCTTGTTGTTCCTGTTGTTCCTGTTGTTCCTGTTGTTCTTGTTGTTCTTGTTGTTCTTGTTCTTCTTGTTCTTCTTGTTGCTCTTGTTGCTCTTGTTGTTCTTGTTGTTCTTGTTGTTCTTGTTGTTCTCGTTGTTCATGTTGCTGTTGTTCTTGTTGATCCTGTTGTACTTGTTCTTGTTGTTCTTGTTGATCTAGTTGTTGTTCTTGTTGCTCTTGTTGTTGTTGTTCTTGTTGTTCTTGTTGTTCTTGTTGTTCTTGTTGTTCTTGTTGTTCTTGTTCTTGTTGTTCTTGTTGTTCTTGTTGTTCTTGTTGTTCTTGTTGTTCTTATTGTTCTTGTTGTTCTTGTTGTTCTTGTTGCTTTCGTCGTTGTTGTTCCCGTTGTTCGTGTTCTTGTTGCTCTTGTTGTTGTTGTTCCCGTTGTTCTTGTTGTTGTTGTTGTTGTTGTTCTTGTTGTTATTGCTGTTCTTGTTGTTCTTGTTGTTCTTGTTGTTCTTGTTGTTCTTGTTGTTCTTGTTGTTCTTGTTGTTCTTGTTGTTCTTGTTGTTCTTGTTGTTCTTGTTGTTCTTGTTGTTCTTGTTGTTCTTGTTGTTCTTGTTGTTCTTGTTGTTCTTGTTGTTCTTGGTGTTCTTGTTGTTCATGTTGTTCTTGTTGTTCTTGTTGTTCTTGTTGTTCTTGTTGTTCTTGTTGTTCTTGTTGTTCTTGTTGTTCTTGTTGTTCTTGTTGTTCTTGTTGTTCTTGTTGTTCTTGTTGTTCTTGTTGTTCTTGTTGTTCTTGTTGTTCTTGTTGTTCTTGTTGTTCTTGTTGTTCTTGTTGTTCTTGTTGATCTTGTTGATCTTGTTGTTGTTATTGTTCTTGTTGTTGTCGTCCTTGTTGTTGTTGTAGTTTTTGTTGTTCTTGTTGTTCTTGTTGCTCTTGTTGTTCTTGTTGATCTTGTTGATCTTGTTGATCTTGTTGTTCTTGTTGTTCTTGTTGTTCTTGTTGTTCTTGTTGTTCTTGTTGTTCTTGTTGTTCTTGTTGTTCTTGTTGTTCTTGTTGTTCTTGTTGTTCTTGTTGTTCTTGTTGTTCTTGTTGTTCTTGTTGTTCTTGTTGTTGCTGTTGTTCCTGTTGTTCCTGTTGTTCCTGTTGTTCTTGTTGCTCTTGTTGTTCTTGTTGTTCTTGTTGTTCTTGTTGTTCTTGTTGATCTTGTTGATCTTGTTGATCTTGTTGTTCCTGTTGTTCCTGTTGTTCTTGTTGTTCTTGTTGATCTTGTTGATCTTGTTGATCTTGTTGTTCCTGTTGTTCCTGTTGTTCCTGTTGTTCCTGTTGTTCCTGTTGTTCTTGTTGTTCTCGCTGTTCTCGTTGTTCTCGTTGCTCTGGTTGTTCTTGTTCTTGTTGTTCTTGTTGTTCTTGTTGTTCTTGTTGTTCTTATTGTTCTTGTTGTTCTTGTTGTTCTTGTTGCTTTCGTCGTTGTTGTTCCCGTTGTTCGTGTTCTTGTTGCTCTTGTTGTTGTTGTTCCCGTTGTTCTTGTTGTTGTTGTTGTTGTTGTTGTTCTTGTTGTTCTTGCTGTTCTTGTTGTTCTTGTTGTTCTTGTTGTTCTTGTTGTTCTTGTTGTTCTTGTTGTTCTTGTTGTTCTTGTTGTTCTCGTTGTTCTTGTTGTTCTTGTTGTTCTTGTTGTTCTTGTTGTTCTTGTTGTTCTCGTTGTACTCGTTGTTCTTGTTGTTCTTGTTGTTCTTGTTGCTCTTGTTGCTCGTGTTGCTCTTGTTGCTCTTGTTGTTCTTGTTGTTCTTGTTGTTAATGTTGTTCCTGTTGTTCCTGTTGTTCCTGTTGCTCGTGTTGCTCTTGTTGCTCTTGTTGTTCTTGTTGTTCTTGTTGTTCCTGTTGTTCTTGTTGTTCCTGTTGTTCCTGTTGTTCCTGTTGTTCCTGTTGTTCTTGTTGTTCTTGTTGTTCTTCTTGTTCTTGTTGTTCTTGTTGTTCTTGTTGTTCCTGTTGTTCCAGTTGTTCCTGTTGTTCTTGTTGTTCTTCTTGTTCTTCTTGTTCTTCTTGTTCTTCTTGTTCTTCTTGTTCTTCTTGTTCTTCTTGTTCTTCTTGTTCTTCTTGTTCTTCTTGTTCTTCTTGTTCTTCTTGTTCTTCTTGTTCTTCTTGTTCTTCTTGTTCTTCTTGTTCTTCTTGTTCTTCTTGTTCTTCTTGTTCTTCTTGTTCTTCTTGTTCTTCTTGTTCTTCTTGTTCTTCTTGTTCTTCTTGTTCTTCTTGTTCTTCTTGTTCTTCTTGTTCTTCTTGTTCTTCTTGTTCTTGTTGTTCTTGTTGCTCTTGTTGCTCTCGTTGCTCTTGTTGTTCTTGTTGAACTTGTTGAACTTGTTGCTTTTGTTGCTCTCGTTGTTTCCGTTAGTCTCGTTGTTCCCGTTGTTCTCGCTGTTCTCGTTATTCTCGTTGTTCTCGTTGATTTCGTTGCTCTGGTTGTTCTTGTTGTTCCTGTTGTTCCTGTTGTTCTTGTTGTTCCTGTTGTTCCTGTTGTTCTTGTTGTTCTTGTTGTTCTTGTTGCTCTTGTTGCTCTTGTTGTTCTTGTTGTTCTTGTTGCTCTTGTTGCTCTTGTTGCTCTTTTTGTTCTTGTTGATCTTGTTGCTTTTGTTGTTCTCGTTGTTTCCGTTGGTCTCGTTGTTCCCGTTGTTCTTGTTGTTCTTGTTGTTCTTGTTGTTCTTGTTGTTCTTGTTGTTCTTGTTGTTCTTGTTGTTCTTGTTGAACTTGTTGCACTTGTTGTTCTCGTTGTTCTCGTTGTTCTCGTTGTTCTCGTTGTTCTCGTTGTTCTCGTTGTTCTCGTTGTTCTCGTTGTTCTCGTTGTTCTCGTTGTACTCGTTGTTCTTGTTGTTCTTGTTGTTCTTGTTGCTCTTGTTGCTCGTGTTGCTCTTGTTGCTCTTGTTGCTCTTGTTGCTCTTGTTGTTCTTGTTGTTCTTGTTGCTCTTGTTGCTCTTGTTGCTCTTGTTGCTCTTTTTGTTCTTGATGATCTTGTTGCTTTTGTTGTTCTCGTTGTTTCCGTTGGTCTCGTTGTTCCCGTTGTTCTCGTTGTTCTGGTTGTTCTTGTTGATCTTGTTGCTCTTGTTGTTCTTGTTGTTCTTGTTGTTAATGTTGTTCCTGTTGTTCCTGTTGTTCCTGTTGTTCCTGTTGTTCCTGTTGTTCCTGTTGTTCTTGTTGTTCTTGTTGTTCTTCTTGTTCTTGTTGTTCTTGTTGTTCTTGTTGTTCTAGTTGCTCTTGTTGTTCCTGTTGTTCTAGTTGTTCTTGTTGTTCCTGTTGTTCCTGTTGTTCCTGTTGTTCTTGTTGTTCTTGTTGTTCTTGTTGTTCTTGTTGATCCTGTTGTCCTTGTTCTTGATGTTTTTGTTGATCTAGTTGTTGTTCTTGTTGTTCTTGTTGTTGTTGTTCTTGTTGTTCTTGTTGCTTTCGTCGTTGTTGTTCCCGTTGTTCGTGTTCTTGTTGCTCTTGTTGTTGTTGTTCCCGTTGTTCTTGTTGTTGTTGTTGTTGTTGTTCTTGTTGTTCTTGCTGTTCTTGTTGTTCTTGTTGTTCTTGTTGTTCTTGTTGTTCTTGTTGTTCTTGTTGTTCTTGTTGTTCTTGTTGTTCTTGCTGTTCTTGTTGTTCTTGTTGTTCTTGTTGTTCTTGTTGTTCTTGTTGATCTTGTTGATCTTGTTGTTCTTGTTGTTCTTGTTGTTCTTGTTGTTCTTGTTGTTCTTGTTGTTCTTGTTGTTCTTGTTGTTCTTGTTGTTCTTGTTGTTCTTGTTGTTCTTGTTGTTCCTGTTGTTCCTGTTGTTCCTGTTGTTCCTGTTGTTCCTGTTGTTCCTGTTGTTCCTGTTGTTCTTGTTGTTCTTCTTGTTCTTCTTGTTCTTGTTGTTCTTGTTGTTCTTGTTGTTCTAGTTGCTCTTGTTGTTCCTGTTGCTCTAGTTGTTCTTGTTGTTCCTGTTGTTCCTGTTGTTCCTGTTGTTCTCGCTGTTCTCGTTGTTCTCGTTGTTCTCGTTGCACTGGTTGTTCTTGTTGTTCTTGTTGTTCTTGTTGTTCCTGTTGTTCCTGTTGTTCCTGTTGTACCTGTTGTTCTTGTTGTTCTTGTTGTTGTTGTTGTTCTTGTTGTTCTTGTTGTTCCTGTTGTTCCTGTAGTTCCTGTTGTACCTGTAGTTCCTGTTGTACCTGTTGTTCTTGTTGTTCTTGTTGTTCTTCTTGTTCTTGTTGTTCTTGTTGTTCTTGTTGTTCTTGTTGTTCTTGTTGTTCTTGTTGTTCTTGTTGTTCTTGTTGTTCTTGTTGCTCGTGTTGCTCTTATTGCTCTTGTTGCTCTTGTTGTTCTTGTTGTTCTTGTTGCTCTTGTTGCTCTTGTTGCTCTTGTTGTTCTTGTTGATCTTGTTGCTTTTGTTGTTCTCGTTGTTTCCGTTGGTCTCGTTGTTCCCGTTGTTCTCGTTGTTCTGGTTGTGCTTGTTGCTCTTGTTGCTCTTGTTGTTCCTGTTGTTCCTGTTGTTCCTGTTGTTCCTGTTGTCCCTGTTGTTCCTGTGGTTCCAGTTGTTCTTGTTGTTCCTGTTGTTCCAGTTGTTCCTGTTGTTCTTGTTGTTCTTCTTGTTCTTCTTGTTCTTCTTGTTCTTCTTGTTCTTCTTGTTCTTCTTGTTCTTCTTGTTCTTCTTGTTCTTCTTGTTCTTCTTGTTCTTCTTGTTCTTCTTGTTCTTCTTGTTCTTCTTGTTCTTCTTGTTCTTCTTGTTCTTCTTGTTCTTCTTGTTCTTCTTGTTCTTCTTGTTCTTCTTGTTCTTCTTGTTCTTCTTGTTCTTCTTGTTCTTCTTGTTCTTCTTGTTCTTCTTGTTCTTCTTGTTCTTCTTGTTCTTGTTGTTCTTGTTGCTCTTGTTGCTCTCGTTGCTCTTGTTGTTCTTGTTGAACTTGTTGAACTTGTTGCTTTTGTTGCTCTCGTTGTTTCCGTTAGTCTCGTTGTTCCCGTTGTTCTCGCTGTTCTCGTTATTCTCGTTGTTCTCGTTGATTTCGTTGCTCTGGTTGTTCTTGTTGTTCCTGTTGTTCCTGTTGTTCTTGTTGTTCCTGTTGTTCCTGTTGTTCTTGTTGTTCTTGTTGTTCTTGTTGCTCTTGTTGCTCTTGTTGTTCTTGTTGTTCTTGTTGCTCTTGTTGCTCTTGTTGCTCTTTTTGTTCTTGTTGATCTTGTTGCTTTTGTTGTTCTCGTTGTTTCCGTTGGTCTCGTTGTTCCCGTTGTTCTTGTTGTTCTTGTTGTTCTTGTTGTTCTTGTTGTTCTTGTTGTTCTTGTTGATCTTGTTGATCTTGTTGTTCTTGTTGTTCTTATTGTTCTTGTTGTTCTTGTTGTTCTTGTTGCTTTCGTCGTTGTTGTTCCCGTTGTTCGTGTTCTTGTTGCTCTTGTTGTTGTTGTTCCCGTTGTTCTTGTTGTTGTTGTTGTTGTTGTTGTTCTTGTTGTTCTTGCTGTTCTTGTTGTTCTTGTTGTTCTTGTTGTTCTTGTTGTTCTCGTTGTTCTTGTTGTTCTCGTTGTTCTTGTTGTTCTTGTTGTTCTTGTTGTTCTTGTTGTTCTTGTTGTTCTTGTTGTTCTTGTTGTTCTTGTTGTTCTTGTTGTTCTTGTTGTTCTTGTTGTTCTTGTTGTTCTTGTTGTTCTTGTTGTTCTTGTTGTTCTTGTTGTTCTTGTTGTTCTTGTTGTTCTTGTTGTTCTTGTTGTTCTTGTTGTTCTTGTTGTTCTTGTTGTTCTTGTTGTTCTTGTTGTTCTTGTTGTTCTTGTTGTTCTTGTTGTTCTTGTTGTTCTTGTTGTTCTTGTTGTTCTTGTTGTTCTTGTTGTTCTTGTTGTTCTTGTTGTTCTTGTTGTTCTTGTTGTTCTTGTTGTTGTTGTTCTTGTTGTTCTTGTTGTTCTTGTTGTTCTTGTTCTTGTTGTTCTTGTTGTTCTTGTTGTTCTTGTTGTTCTTGTTGTTCTCGTTGTTCTCGTTGTTCTCGTTGTTCTTGTTGTTCTTGTTGTTCTTGTTGTTCTTGTTGTTCTTGTTGTTCTTGTTGTTCTTGTTGTTCTTGTTGTTCTTGTTGTTCTTGTTGTTCTTGTTGTTCTTGTTGTTCTTGTTGTTCTTGTTGTTCTTGTTGTTCTTGTTGTTCTTGTTGTTCTTGTTGTTCTTGTTGTTCTTGTTGTTCTTGTTGTTAAGGTTGTTCTAGTTGCTCTTGTTGTTCCTGTTGTTCTAGTTGTTATTGTTGTTCCTGTTGTTCCTGTTGATCCTGTTGTTCCTGTTGTTCTTGTTGTTCTTGTTGTTCTTGTTGTTCTTGTTGTTCTTGTTGCTCTTGTTGCTCTTGTTGTTCTTGTTGTTCTTGTTGTTCTTGTTGTTCTTGTTGTTCTTGTTGTTCTTGTTGTTCTTGTTGTTCTTGTTGTTCTTGTTCTTGTTGTTCTTGTTGTTCATGTTGTTGTTGTTCTTGTTGTTCTTGTTGTTATTGTTGTTGTTGTTCTTGTTGTTCTTCTTGTTGTTCTTCTTGTTCTTCTTGTTCTTCTTCTTGTTGTTGTTGTTCTTGTTGTTCTTGTTGTTGTTGTTCTTGTTGTTCTTGTTCTTGTTGTTCTTCTTGTTCTTGTTGTTCTTCTTGTTCTTGTTGTTCTTGTTGTTCTTGTTGTTCTAGTTGCTCTTGTTGTTCCTGTTGTTCTAGTTGTTCTTGTTGTTCCTGTTGTTCCTGTTGTTCCTGTTGTTCTTGTTGTTCTTGTTGTTCTTGTTCTTCTTGTTCTTCTTGTTGCTCTTGTTGCTCTTGTTGTTCTTGTTGTTCTTGTTGTTCTTGTTGTTCTCGTTGTTCATGTTGCTGTTGTTCTTGTTGATCCTGTTGTACTTGTTCTTGTTGTTCTTGTTGATCTAGTTGTTGTTCTTGTTGCTCTTGTTGTTGTTGTTCTTGTTGTTCTTGTTGTTCTTGTTGTTCTTGTTGTTCTTGTTGTTCTTGTTCTTGTTGTTCTTGTTGTTCTTGTTGTTCTTGTTGTTCTTGTTGTTCTTATTGTTCTTGTTGTTCTTGTTGTTCTTGTTGCTTTCGTCGTTGTTGTTCCCGTTGTTCGTGTTCTTGTTGCTCTTGTTGTTGTTGTTCCCGTTGTTCTTGTTGTTGTTGTTGTTGTTGTTCTTGTTGTTATTGCTGTTCTTGTTGTTCTTGTTGTTCTTGTTGTTGCTGTTGTTCCTGTTGTTCCTGTTGTTCCTGTTGTTCTTGTTGCTCTTGTTGTTCTTGTTGTTCTTGTTGTTCTTGTTGTTCTTGTTGATCTTGTTGATCTTGTTGATCTTGTTGTTCCTGTTGTTCCTGTTGTTCCTGTTGTTCCTGTTGTTCCTGTTGTTCTTGTTGTTCTCGCTGTTCTCGTTGT
Organism: Megalopta genalis; assembly: GCF_051020955.1. Classification (NCBI taxonomy): domain Eukaryota; kingdom Metazoa; phylum Arthropoda; class Insecta; order Hymenoptera; family Halictidae; genus Megalopta; species Megalopta genalis. Next base: position 690,169 of record NW_027476101.1, read on the forward strand.
TCTCGTTGCTCTGGTTGTTGTTGTTGTTCTTGTTGTTCTTGTTGTTCTTGTTGTTGTTGTTCTTGTTGTTCTTGTTGTTCTTGTTCTTGTTGTTCTTGTTGTTCTTGTTGTTCTTGTTGTTCTTGTTGTTCTTGTTGTTCTTATTGTTCTTGTTGTTCTTGTTGTTCTTGTTGCTTTCGTCGTTGTTGTTCCCGTTGTTCGTGTTCTTGTTGCTCTTGTTGTTGTTGTTCCCGTTGTTCTTGTTGTTGTTGTTGTTGTTGTTGTTCTTGTTGTTCTTGTTGTTCTTGTTGTTCTTGTTGTTCTTGTTGCTCTTGTTGTTCTCGTTGTTCTTGTTGCTCTTGTTGTTCTTGTTGTTCTTGTTGTTCTTGTTGTTCTTGTTGTTCTTGTTGTTCTTGTTGTTCTTGTTGTTCTTGTTGTTCTTGTTGTTCTTGTTGTTCTTGTTGTTCTTGTTGTTCTTGTTGTTCTTGTTGTTCTTGTTGTTCTTGTTGTTCTTGTTGTTCTTGTTGTTCTTGTTGCTCTTGTTGTTCTTGTTGTTCTTGTTGTTCTTGTTGTTCTTGTTGTTCTTGTTGTTCTTGTTGTTCTTGTTGTTCTTGTTGTTCTTGTTGTTCTTGTTGAACTTGTTGCACTTGTTGTTCTCGTTGTTCTCGTTGTTCTCGTTCTCGTTGTTCTCGTTGTTCTCGTTGTTCTCGTTGTTCTCGTTGTTCTCGTTGTACTCGTTGTTCTTGTTGTTCTTGTTGTTCTTGTTGCTCTTGTTGCTCGTGTTGCTCTTGTTGCTCTTGTTGTTCTTGTTGTTCTTGTTGTTAATGTTGTTCCTGTTGTTCCTGTTGTTCCTGTTGTTCCTGTTGTTCTTGTTGTTCTTGTTGTTCTTCTTGTTCTTGTTGTTCTTGTTGTTCTTGTTGTTCTAGTTGCTCTTGTTGTTCCTGTTGTTCTAGTAGTTCTTGTTGTTCCTGTTGTTCCTGTTGTTCCTGTTGTTCTTGTTGTTCTTGTTGATCCTGTTGTCCTTGTTCTTGTTGTTCTTGTTGATCTAGTTGTTGTTCTTGTTGTTCTTGTTGTTGTTGTTCTTGTTGTTCTTGTTGTTCTTGTTGCTTTCGTCGTTGTTGTTCCCGTTGTTCGTGTTCTTGTTGCTCTTGTTGTTGTTGTTCCCGTTGTTCTTGTTGTTGTTGTTGTTATTGTTCTTGTTGTTCTTGCTGTTCTTGTTGTTCTTGTTGTTCTTGTTGTTCTTGTTGTTCTTGTTGTTCTTGTTGTTCTTGTTGTTCTTGCTGTTCTTGTTGTTCTTGTTGTTCTTGTTGTTCTTGTTGTTCTTGTTGTTCTTGTTGATCTTGTTGATCTTGTTGTTCTTGTTGTTCTTGTTGTTCTTGTTGTTCTTGTTGTTCTTGTTGTTCTTGTTGTTCTTGTTGTTCTTGTTGTTCTTGTTGTTCTTGTTGTTCTTGTTGTTCCTGTTGTTCCTGTTGTTCCTGTTGTTCCTGTTGTTCCTGTTGTTCCTGTTGTTCCTGTTGTTCCTGTTGTTCTTGTTGTTCTTGTTGTTCTTCTTGTTCTTGTTGTTCATGTTGTTCTTGTTGTTCTAGTTGCTCTTGTTGTTCCTGTTGCTCTAGTTGATCTTGTTGTTCCTGTTGTTCCTGTTGTTCCTGTTGTTCTCGCTGTTCTCGTTGTTCTCGTTGTTCTCGTTGCACTGGTTGTTCTTGTTGTTCTTGTTGTTCTTGTTGTTCCTGTTGTTCCTGTTGTTCCTGTTGTACCTGTTGTTCTTGTTGTTCTTGTTGTTGTTGTTGTTCTTGTTGTTCTTGTTGTTCCTGTTGTTCTTGTTGTTCTTGTTGTTCTTGTTGATCTTGTTGTTCTTGTTGTTCTTGCTGTTCTTGTTGTTCTTGTTGTTCTTGTTGTTCTTGTTGTTCTTGTTGTTCTTGTTGTTCTTGTTGTTCTTGTTGTTCTTGTTGTTCTTGTTGATCTTGTTGATCTTGTTGTTCTTGTTGTTCTTATTGTTCTTGTTGTTCTTGTTGTTCTTGTTGCTTTCGTCGTTGTTGTTCCCGTTGTTCGTGTTCTTGTTGCTCTTGTTGTTGTTGTTCCCGTTGTTCTTGTTGTTGTTGTTGTTGTTGTTGTTCTTGTTGTTCTTGCTGTTCTTGTTGTTCTTGTTGTTCTTGTTGTTCTTGTTGTTCTTGTTGTTCTTGTTGCTTTCGTCGTTGTTGTTCCCGTTGTTCGTGTTCTTGTTGCTCTTGTTGTTGTTGTTCCCGTTGTTCTTGTTGTTGTTGTTGTTGTTGTTCTTGTTGTTCTTGCTGTTCTTGTTGTTCTTGTTGTTCTTGTTGTTCTTGTTGTTCTTGTTGTTCTTGTTGTTCTTGTTGTTCTTGCTGTTCTTGTTGTTCTTGTTGTTCTTGTTGTTCTTGTTGTTCTTGTTGTTCTTGTTGATCTTGTTGATCTTGTTGTTCTTGTTGTTCTTGTTGTTCTTGTTGTTCTTGTTGTTCTTGTTGTTCTTGTTGTTCTTGTTGTTCTTGTTGTTCTTGTTGTTCTTGTTGTTCTTGTTGTTCCTGTTGTTCCTGTTGTTCCTGTTGTTCCTGTTGTTCCTGTTGTTCCTGTTGTTCCTGTTGTTCTTGTTGTTCTTGTTGTTCTTCTTGTTCTTGTTGTTCTTGTTGTTCTTGTTGTTCTAGTTGCTCTTGTTGTTCCTGTTGCTCTAGTTGTTCTTGTTGTTCCTGTTGTTCCTGTTGTTCCTGTTGTTCCTGTTGTTCCTGTTGTTCTCGCTGTTCTCGTTGTTCTCGTTGTTCTCGTTGCACTGGTTGTTCTTGTTGTTCTTGTTGTTCTTGTTGTTCCTGTTGTTCCTGTTGTTCCTGTTGTACCTGTTGTTCTTGTTGTTCTTGTTGTTGTTGTTGTTCTTGTTGTTCTTGTTGTTCCTGTTGTTCTTGTTGTTCTTGTTGTTCTTGTTGATCTTGTTGTTCTTGTTGTTCTTGCTGTTCTTGTTGTTCTTGTTGTTCTTGTTGTTCTTGTTGTTCTTGTTGTTCTTGTTGTTCTTGTTGTTCTTGTTGTTCTTGTTGTTCTTGTTGATCTTGTTGTTCTTGTTGTTCTTATTGTTCTTGTTGTTCTTGTTGTTCTTGTTGCTTTCGTCGTTGTTGTTCCCGTTGTTCGTGTTCTTGTTGCTCTTGTTGTTGTTGTTCCCGTTGTTCTTGTTGTTGTTGTTGTTGTTGTTGTTCTTGTTGTTCTTGCTGTTCTTGTTGTTCTTGTTGTTCTTGTTGTTCTTGTTGTTCTTGTTGTTCTTGTTGTTCTTGTTGTTCTTGTTGTTCTCGTTGTTCTTGTTGTTCTCGTTGTTCTTGTTGTTCTTGTTGTTCTTGTTGTTCTTGTTGTTCTTGTTGTTCTTGTTGTTCTTGTTGTTCTTGTTGTTCTTGTTGTTCTTGTTGTTCTTGTTGTTCTTGTTGTTCTTGTTGTTCTTGTTGTTCTTGTTGTTCTTGTTGTTCTTGTTGTTCTTGTTGTTCTTGTTGCTCTTGTTGTTCTTGTTGTTCTTGTTGTTCTTGTTGTTCTTGTTGTTCTTGTTGTTCTTGTTGTTCTTGTTGTTCTTGTTGTTCTTGTTGTTCTTGTTGTTCTTGTTGTTCTTGTTGAACTTGTTGCACTTGTTGTTCTCGTTGTTCTCGTTGTTCTCGTTGTTCTCGTTGTTCTCGTTGTTCTCGTTGTTCTCGTTGTTCTCGTTGTTCTCGTTGTTCTCGTTGTACTCGTTGTTCTTGTTGTTCTTGTTGTTCTTGTTGCTCTTGTTGCTCGTGTTGCTCTTGTTGCTCTTGTTGCTCTTGTTGCTCTTGTTGTTCTTGTTGTTCTTGTTGCTCTTGTTGCTCTTGTTGCTCTTTTTGTTCTTGATGATCTTGTTGCTTTTGTTGTTCTCGTTGTTTCCGTTGGTCTCGTTGTTCCCGTTGTTCTCGTTGTTCTGGTTGTTCTTGTTGATCTTGTTGCTCTTGTTGTTCTTGTTGTTCTTGTTGTTAATGTTGTTCCTGTTGTTCCTGTTGTTCCTGTTGTTCCTGTTGTTCCTGTTGTTCCTGTTGTTCTTGTTGTTCTTGTTGTTCTTCTTGTTCTTGTTGTTCTTGTTGTTCTTGTTGTTCTAGTTGCTCTTGTTGTTCCTGTTGTTCTAGTTGTTCTTGTTGTTCCTGTTGTTCCTGTTGTTCCTGTTGTTCTTGTTGTTCTTGTTGTTCTTGTTGTTCTTGTTGATCCTGTTGTCCTTGTTCTTGTTGTTCTTGTTGATCTAGTTGTTGTTCTTGTTGTTCTTGTTGTTGTTGTTCTTGTTGTTCTTGTTGTTCTTGTTGCTTTCGCCGTTGTTGTTCCCGTTGTTCGTGTTCTTGTTGCTCTTGTTGTTGTTGTTCCCGTTGTTCTTGGTGTTGTTGTTGTTGTTGTTCTTGTTGTTCTTGCTGTTCTTGTTGTTCTTGTTGTTCTTGTTGTTCTTGTTGTTCTTGTTGTTCTTGTTGTTCTTGTTGTTCTTGTTGTTCTTGCTGTTCTTGTTGTTCTTGTTGTTCTTGTTGTTCTTGTTGTTCTTGTTGTTCTTGTTGATCTTGTTGATCTTGTTGTTCTTGTTGTTCTTTTTGTTCTTGTTGTTCTTGTTGTTCTTGTTGTTCTTGTTGTTCTTGTTGTTCTTGTTGTTCTTGTTGTTCTTGTTGTTCTTGTTGTTCTTGTTGTTCCTGTTGTTCCTGTTGTTCCTGTTGTTCCTGTTGTTCCTGTTGTTCCTGTTGTTCCTGTTGTTCCTGTTGTTCCTGTTGTTCTTGTTGTTCTTGTTGTTCTTCTTGTTCTTGTTGTTCTTGTTGTTCTTGTTGTTCTAGTTGCTCTTGTTGCTCTAGTTGTTCTTGTTGTTCTTGTTGTTCCTGTTGTTCCTGTTGTTCCTGTTGTTCTCGCTGTTCTCGTTGTTCTCGTTGTTCTCGTTGCACTGGTTGTTCTTGTTGTTCTTGTTGTTCTTGTTGTTCCTGTTGTTCCTGTTGTTCCTGTTGTACCTGTTGTTCTTGTTGTTCTTGTTGTTGTTGTTGTTCTTGTTGTTCTTGTTGTTCCTGTTGTTCCTGTTGTTCCTGTAGTTCCTGTTGTACCTGTAGTTCCTGTTGTACCTGTTGTTCTTGTTGTTCTTGTTGTTCTTCTTGTTCTTGTTGTTCTTCTTGTTCTTGTTGTTCTTGTTGTTCTTGTTGTTCTTGTTGTTCTTGTTGCTCGTGTTGCTCTTATTGCTCTTGTTGCTCTTGTTGTTCTTGTTGTTCTTGTTGCTCTTGTTGCTCTTGTTGCTCTTGTTGTTCTTGTTGATCTTGTTGCTTTTGTTGTTCTCGTTGTTTCCGTTGGTCTCGTTGTTCCCGTTGTTCTCGTTGTTCTGGTTGTGCTTGTTGCTCTTGTTGTTCCTGTTGTTCCTGTTGTTCCTGTTGTTCCTGTTGTTCCTGTTGTTCCTGTGGTTCCAGTTGTTCTTGTTGTTCCTGTTGTTCCAGTTGTTCCTGTTGTTCTTGTTGTTCTTCTTGTTCTTCTTGTTCTTCTTGTTCTTCTTGTTCTTCTTGTTCTTCTTGCTCTTCTTGTTCTTCTTGTTCTTCTTGTTCTTCTTGTACTTCTTGTTCTTCTTGTTCTTCTTGTTCTTCTTGTTCTTCTTGTTCTTCTTGTTCTTCTTGTTCTTCTTGTTCTTCTTGTTCTTCTTGTTCTTCTTGTTCTTCTTGTTCTTCTAGTTCTTCTTGTTCTTCTTGTTCTTCTTGTTCTTCTTGTTCTTCTTGTTCTTCTTGTTCTTCTTGTTCTTCTTGTTCTTCTTGTTCTTCTTGTTCTTCTTGTTCTTCTTGTTCTTCTTGTTCTTCTTGTTCTTCTTGTTCTTCTTGTTCTTGTTGCTCTTGTTGCTCTCGTTGCTCTTGTTGTTCTTGTTGAACTTGTTGAACTTGTTGCTTTTGTTGCTCTCGTTGTTTCCGTTAGTCTCGTTGTTCCCGTTGTTCTCGCTGTTCTCGTTATTCTCGTTGTTCTCGTTGATTTCGTTGCTCTGGTTGTTCTTGTTGTTCCTGTTGTTCCTGTTATTCCTGTTGTTCCTGTTGTTCCTGTTGTTCTTGTTGTTCTTGTTGTTCTTGTTGCTCTTGTTGCTCTTGTTGTTCTTGTTGTTCTTGTTGCTCTTGTTGCTCTTGTTGCTCTTTTTGTTCTTGTTGATCTTGTTGCTTTTGTTGTTCTCGTTGTTTCCGTTGGTCTCGTTGTTCCCGTTGTTCTTGTTGTTCTTGTTGTCCTTGTTGTTCTTGTTGTTCTTGTTGTTCTTGTTGTTCTTGTTGTCCTTGTTGTTCTTGTTGTTCTTGTTGCTCTTGTTGTTGTTGTTGTTCTTGATGTTCTTCTTGTTCTTCTTGTTCTTGTTGTTCTTGTTGCTCTTGTTGTTCCTGTTGTTCTTGTTGTTCTTGTTGTTCTTGTTGTTCTTGTTGTTCTTGTTGTTCTTGTTGTTCTTGTTGTTCTTGTTGTTCTTGTTGTTCTTGTTGTTCTTGTTGTTCTTGTTGTTCTTGTTGTTCTTGTTGTTCTTGTTGTTCTTGTTGTTCATGTTGCTGTTGTTCTTGTTGATCTTGTTGTACTTGTTCTTGTTGTTCTTGTTGATCTTGTTGTTGTTGTTCTTGTTGTTCTTGTTGTTGCTGTCCTTGTTGTTGTTGTTCTTGTTGTTCTTGTTGTTGTTGTTCTTGTTGTTGTCGTCCTTGTTGTTGTTGTAGTTCTTAACGTTCTTGTTGATCTTGTTGTTGTTGTTCTTGTTGTTCTTGTTGTCGTTGTTCTTGTTGTTCTTGTTGTTCTTGTTGTTCTTGTTGTTCTTGTTGTTCTTGTTGTTCTTGTTGTTCTTGTTGTTCTTGTCGTTCTTGTTGTTCTTGTTGTTCTTGTTGTTCTTGTTGTTCTTGTTGTTCTTGTTGTTCTTGTTGTTCTTGTTGTTCTTGTTGTTCTTGTTGTTCTTGTTGTTCTTGTTGTTCATATTGCTGTTGTTCTTGTTGATCTTGTTCTTGTTGTTCTTGTTGATCTTGTTGTTGTTGTTCTTGTTGTTCTTGTTGTTGTTGTTCTTGTTGTTCTTGTTGTTCTTGTTTTCTTGTTGTTCTTGTTGTTGTTGTTGTCCTTGTTGTTGACCTTGTTGTTCTTGTTGTTCTTGTTGTCCTTGTTGTTCTTGATGTTCTTGTTGTTCTTGTTGTTCTTGTTGTTCTTGTTGGTCTTGTTGTTCTTGTTGTTCTTGTTGTTCTTGTTGTTCTTGTTGTTCTTGTTGTTCTTGTTGTTCTTGTTGTTCTTGTTGTTCTTGTTGTTCTTGTTGTTCTTGTTGTTCATGTTGCTGTTGTTCTTGTTGATCCTGTTGTACTTGTTCTTGTTGTTCTTGTTGATCTTGTTGTTGTTCTTGTTGTTCTTGTTGTTGTTGTTCTTGTTGTTCTTGTTGCTCTTGTTGTTCTTGTTCTTGTTGTTCTTGTTGTTCTTGTTGTTCTTGTTGTTCTTGTTCTTGTTGTTCTTGTTGTTCTTGTTGTTCTTGTTGTTCTTATTGTTCTTGTTGTTCTTGTTGTTCTTGTTGTTCTTGTTGCTCTTGTTGTTCTTGTTGTTCTTGTTGTTCTTGTCGTTCTTGTCGATCTTGTTGTTCTTGTTGTTCTTGTTGTTCTTGTTGTTCTTGTTGTTCTTGTTGTTCTTGTTGTTCTTGTTGTTCTTGTTGTTCTTGTTGCTCTTGTTGCTCTTGTTGCTCTTGTTGCTCTTGTTGCTCTTGTTGCTCTTGTTGCTCTTGTTGCTCTTGTTGTTCTTGTTGCTCTTGTTGTTCTTGTTGTTCTTGTTGTTCTTGTTGTTCTTGTTGTTCTTGTTGTTCTTGTTGTTCTTGTTGTTCTTGTTGTTCTTGTTGTTCTTGTTGTTCTTGTTGTTCTTGTTGTTCTTGTTGTTCTTGTTGTTCTTGTTGTTCTTGTTGTTCTTGTTGTTCTTGTTGTTCTTGTTGTTCTTGTTGTTCTTGTTGTTCTTGTTGCTCTTGTTGTTCTTGTTGTTCCTGTTGTTCCTGTTGTTCTTGTTGTTCTTGTTGTTCTTGTCGTTCTTGTTCTTGTTGTACTTGTTGTTGTTGTTCTTGTTGTACTGGTTGTTGTTGCTCTTGTTGTTCATGTTGTTGTTGTTCTTGTTGTTCTTCTTGTTCCTGTTGTTCTTGTTGTTCTTGTTGTTCTTGTCGTTCTTGTTCTTGTTGTACTTGTTGTTGTTGTTCTTGTTGTTCTGGTTGTTGTTGCTCTTGTTGTTCATGTTGCTGTTGTTCTTGTTGATCCTGTTGTACTTGATGTTGTTGTTCTTGTTGATCTTGTTGTTGTTCTTGTTGTTCTTGTTGTCGTTGTTCTTGTTGTTCTTGTTGTTCTTGTTCTTGTTGTTCTTGTTGTTCTTGTTGTTCTTGTTGTTCTTATTGTTCTTGTTGTTCTTGTTGTTCTTGTTGCTTTCGTCGTTGTTGTTCCCGTTGTTCGTGTTCTTGTTGCTCTTGTTGTTGTTGTTCCCGTTGTTCTTGTTGTTGTTGTTGTTCTTGTTGTTCTTGTTCTCTTGTTGTTCTTGTTGTTCTTGTTGTTCTTGTTGTTCCTGTTGTTCTTGTTGTTCATGTTGTTCTTCTTGTTCTTGTTATTCTTTTTGTCCTTGTCGTTCTTGCTGTTGTTGTTCCCATTGTTCTTGATCTTGTTGTTCTTCTTGTTGTTGTTGTTCTTGTTGTTCTTGCTGTTGTTGTTCCTGTTGTTCTTGTTCTTGTTGTTGTTGTTGTTGTTCTTGTTGTTGCTGTTCTTGCTGTTCTTGTTCTTGTTGCTCTTGTTGTTCTCGTTGTTCTTGTTGTTCTTGTTGTTCTTGTTGTTCTTGTTGTTCTTGTTGTTCTTGTTGTTCCTGTTGTTCTTGTTGTTCTTGTTGTTCTTGTTGTTCTTGTTGTTCTTGTTGTTCATGTTGCTGTTGTTCTTGTTGTTCTTGTTGATCTTGTTGTTGTTGTTCTTGTTGTTCTTGTTGTTCTTGTTGTTCTTGTTGTTCTTGTTGTTCTTGTTGTTCTTGTTGTTCTTATTGTTCTTGTTGTTCTTGTTGTTCTTGTTGCTTTCGTCGTTGTTGTTCCCGTTGTTCGTGTTCTTGTTGCTCTTGTTGTTGTTGCTCCCGTTGTTCTTGTTGTTGTTGTTGTTGTTGTTGTTCTTGTTGTTATTGCTGTTCTTGTTGTTCTTGTTGTTCTTGTTGTTCTTGTTGTTCTTGTTGTTCTTGTTGTTCTTGTTGTTCTTGTTGTTCTTGTTGTTCTTGTTGTTCTTGTTGTTCTTGTTGTTCTTGTTGCTCTTGTTGTTCTTGTTGTTCTTGTCGTTCTTGTCGTTCTTGTCGTTCTTGTTGTTCTTGTTGTTCTTGTTGTTCTTGTTGTTCTTGTTGTTCTTGTTGTTCTTGTTGTTCTTGTTGTTCTTGTTGTTCTTGTTGTTCTTGTTGTTCTTGTTGTTCTTGTTGTTCTTGTTGTTCTTGTTGTTCTTGTTGCTTTCGTCGTTGTTGTTCCCGTTGTTCGTGTTCTTGTTGCTCTTGTTGTTGTTGCTCCCGTTGTTCTTGTTGTTGTTGTTGTTGTTGTTGTTCTTGTTGTTATTGCTGTTCTTGTTGTTCTTGTTGTTCTTGTTGTTCTTGTTGTTCTTGTTGTTCTTGTTGTTCTTGTTGTTCTTGTTGTTCTTGTTGTTCTTGTTGTTCTTGTTGTTCTTGTTGTTCTTGTTGTTCTTGTTGTTCTTGTTGTTCTTGTTGCTCTTGTTGCTCTTGTTGCTCTTGTTGCTCTTGTTGTTCTTGTTGCTCTTGTTGTTCTTGTTGTTCTTGTTGTTCTTGTTGTTCTTGTTGTTCTTGTTGTTCTTGTTGTTCTTGTTGTTCTTGTTGTTCTTGTTGTTCTTGTTGTTCTTGTTGTTCTTGTTGTTCTTGTTGTTCTTGTTGTTCTTGTTGTTCTTGTTGTTCT
>NW_027476101.1:702500-705000 GCF_051020955.1 Megalopta genalis
GTTCTTGTTGCTCTTGTTGTTCTTGTTGTTCTTGTTGTTCTTGTTGTTCTTGTTGTTCTTGTTGTTCTTGTTGTTCTTGTTGTTCTTGTTGTTCTTGTTGTTCTTGTTGTTCTTGTTGTTCTTGTTGTTCTTGTTGTTCTTGTTGTTCTTGTTGTTCTTGTTGTTCTTGTTGTTCTTGTTGTTCTTGTTGTTCTTGTTGTTCTTGTTGTTCTTGTTGTTCTTGTTGCTCTTGTTGTTCTTGTTGTTCCTGTTGTTCCTGTTGTTCTTGTTGTTCTTGTTGTTCTTGTCGTTCTTGTTCTTGTTGTACTTGTTGTTGTTGTTCTTGTTGTACTGGTTGTTGTTGCTCTTGTTGTTCATGTTGTTGTTGTTCTTGTTGTTCTTCTTGTTCCTGTTGTTCTTGTTGTTCTTGTTGTTCTTGTCGTTCTTGTTCTTGTTGTACTTGTTGTTGTTGTTCTTGTTGTTCTGGTTGTTGTTGCTCTTGTTGTTCATGTTGCTGTTGTTCTTGTTGATCCTGTTGTACTTGATGTTGTTGTTCTTGTTGATCTTGTTGTTGTTCTTGTTGTTCTTGTTGTCGTTGTTCTTGTTGTTCTTGTTGTTCTTGTTCTTGTTGTTCTTGTTGTTCTTGTTGTTCTTGTTGTTCTTATTGTTCTTGTTGTTCTTGTTGTTCTTGTTGCTTTCGTCGTTGTTGTTCCCGTTGTTCGTGTTCTTGTTGCTCTTGTTGTTGTTGTTCCCGTTGTTCTTGTTGTTGTTGTTGTTCTTGTTGTTCTTGTTCTCTTGTTGTTCTTGTTGTTCTTGTTGTTCTTGTTGTTCCTGTTGTTCTTGTTGTTCATGTTGTTCTTCTTGTTCTTGTTATTCTTTTTGTCCTTGTCGTTCTTGCTGTTGTTGTTCCCATTGTTCTTGATCTTGTTGTTCTTCTTGTTGTTGTTGTTCTTGTTGTTCTTGCTGTTGTTGTTCCTGTTGTTCTTGTTCTTGTTGTTGTTGTTGTTGTTCTTGTTGTTGCTGTTCTTGCTGTTCTTGTTCTTGTTGCTCTTGTTGTTCTTGTTGTTCTTGTTGTTCTTGTTGTTCTTGTTGTTCTTGTTGTTCTTGTTGTTCTTGTTGTTCCTGTTGTTCTTGTTGTTCTTGTTGTTCTTGTTGTTCTTGTTGTTCTTGTTGTTCTTGTTGTTCATGTTGCTGTTGTTCTTGTTGTTCTTGTTGATCTTGTTGTTGTTGTTCTTGTTGTTCTTGTTGTTCTTGTTGTTCTTGTTGTTCTTGTTGTTCTTGTTGTTCTTGTTGTTCTTATTGTTCTTGTTGTTCTTGTTGTTCTTGTTGCTTTCGTCGTTGTTGTTCCCGTTGTTCGTGTTCTTGTTGCTCTTGTTGTTGTTGCTCCCGTTGTTCTTGTTGTTGTTGTTGTTGTTGTTGTTCTTGTTGTTATTGCTGTTCTTGTTGTTCTTGTTGTTCTTGTTGTTCTTGTTGTTCTTGTTGTTCTTGTTGTTCTTGTTGTTCTTGTTGTTCTTGTTGTTCTTGTTGTTCTTGTTGTTCTTGTTGTTCTTGTTGTTCTTGTTGCTCTTGTTGTTCTTGTTGTTCTTGTCGTTCTTGTCGTTCTTGTCGTTCTTGTTGTTCTTGTTGTTCTTGTTGTTCTTGTTGTTCTTGTTGTTCTTGTTGTTCTTGTTGTTCTTGTTGTTCTTGTTGTTCTTGTTGTTCTTGTTGTTCTTGTTGTTCTTGTTGTTCTTGTTGTTCTTGTTGTTCTTGTTGCTTTCGTCGTTGTTGTTCCCGTTGTTCGTGTTCTTGTTGCTCTTGTTGTTGTTGCTCCCGTTGTTCTTGTTGTTGTTGTTGTTGTTGTTGTTCTTGTTGTTATTGCTGTTCTTGTTGTTCTTGTTGTTCTTGTTGTTCTTGTTGTTCTTGTTGTTCTTGTTGTTCTTGTTGTTCTTGTTGTTCTTGTTGTTCTTGTTGTTCTTGTTGTTCTTGTTGTTCTTGTTGTTCTTGTTGTTCTTGTTGTTCTTGTTGCTCTTGTTGCTCTTGTTGCTCTTGTTGCTCTTGTTGTTCTTGTTGCTCTTGTTGTTCTTGTTGTTCTTGTTGTTCTTGTTGTTCTTGTTGTTCTTGTTGTTCTTGTTGTTCTTGTTGTTCTTGTTGTTCTTGTTGTTCTTGTTGTTCTTGTTGTTCTTGTTGTTCTTGTTGTTCTTGTTGTTCTTGTTGTTCTTGTTGTTCTTGTTGTTCTTGTTGTTCTTGTTGTTCTTGTTGTTCTTGTTGTTCTTGTTGTTCTTGTTGTTCTTGTTGTTCTTGTTGCTCTTGTTGTTCTTGTTGTTCCTGTTGTTCCTGTTGTTCTTGTTGTTCTTGTTGTTCTTGTCGTTCTTGTTCTTGTTGTACTTGTTGTTGTTGTTCTTGTTGTACTGGTTGTTGTTGCTCTTGTTGTTCATGTTGTTGTTGTTCTTGTTGTTCTTCTTGTTCCTGTTGTTCTTGTTGTTCTTGTTGTTCTTGTCGTTCTTGTTCTTGTTGTACTTGTTGTTGTTGTTCTTGTTGTTCT
>NW_027476101.1:707500-727500 GCF_051020955.1 Megalopta genalis
TTGTTGTTCTTGTTGTTCTTGTTGTTCTTGTTGTTCTTGTTGTTCTTGTTGTTCTTGTTGTTCTTGTTGTTCTTGTTGTTCTTGTTGTTCTTGTTGTTCTTGTTGTTCTTGTTGTTCTTGTTGTTCTTGTTGTTCTTGTTGTTCTTGTTGTTCTTGTTGTTCTTGTTGTTCTTGTTGTTCTTGTTGTTCTTGTTGTTCTTGTTGTTCTTGTTGTTCTTGTTGTTCTTGTTGTTCTTGTTGTTCTTGTTGTTCTTGTTGTTCTTGTTGTTCTTGTTGTTCTTGTTGGTCTTGTTGTTCCCGTTGTTCTCGCTGTTCTCGTTGTTCCCGTTGCTCTGGTTGTTCTTGTTGTTCTTGTTGTTCTTGTTGTTGTTGTTCTTGTTGTTCTTGTTGTTCTTGTTCTTGTTGTTCTTGTTGTTCTTGTTGTTCTTGTTGTTCTTATTGTTCTTGTTGTTCTTGTTGTTCTTGTTGCTTTCGTCGTTGTTGTTCCCGTTGTTCGTGTTCTTGTTGCTCTTGTTGTTGTTGTTCCCGTTGTTCTTGTTGTTGTTGTTGTTGTTGTTCTTGTTGTTCTTGCTGTTCTCGTTGTTCTTGTTGTTCTTGTTGTTCTTGTTGTTCTTGTTGTTCTTGTTGTTCTTGTTGTTCTTGTTGTTCTTGTTGTTCTTGTTGTTCTTGTTGTTCTTGTTGTTCTTGTTGTTCTTGTTGTTCTTGTTGTTCTTGTTGTTCTTGTTGTTCTTGTTGTTCTTGTTGTTCTTGTTGTTCTTGTTGTTCTTGTTGTTCTTGTTGTTCTTGTTGTTCTTGTTGTTCTTGTTGTTCTTGTTGTTCTTGTTGTTCTTGTTGTTCTTGTTGTTCTTGTTGTTCTTGTTGTTCTTGTTGTTCTTGTTGTTCTTGTTGTTCTTGTTGTTCTTGTTGTTCTTGTTGTTCTTGTTGTTCTTGTTGTTCTTGTTGTTCTTGTTGTTCTTGTTGTTCTTGTTGTTCTTGTTGTTCTTGTTGTTCTTGTTGTTCTTGTTGCTTTCGTCGTTGTTGTTCCCGTTGTTCGTGTTCTTGTTGCTCTTGTTGTTGTTGTTCCCGTTGTTCTTGTTGTTGTTGTTGTTGTTGTTGTTCTTGTTGTTCTTGCTGTTCTTGTTGTTCTTGTTGTTCTTGTTGTTCTTGTTGTTCTTGTTGTTCTTGTTGTTCTTGTTGTTCTTGTTGTTCTTGTTGTTCTTGTTGTTCTTGTTGTTCTTGTTGTTCTTGTTGTTCTAGTTGCTCTTGTTGTTCCTGTTGTTCCTGTTGTTCTAGTTGTTATTGTTGTTCCTGTTGTTCCTGTTGTTCTTGTTGTTCTTGTTGTTCTTGTTGTTCTTGTTGTTCTAGTTGCTCTTGTTGTTCCTGTTGTTCCTGTTGTTCTAGTTGTTATTGTTGTTCCTGTTGTTCCTGTTGTTCTTGTTGTTCTTGTTGTTCTTGTTGTTCTTGTTGTTCCTGTTGTTCCTGTTGTTCCTGTTGTTCCTGTTGTTCCTGTTGTTCCTGTTGTTCCTGTTGTTCCTGTTGTTCCTGTTGTTCCTGTTGTTCTTGTTGTTCTTGTTGTTCTTCTTGTTCTTCTTGTTCCTGTTGTTCCTGTTGTTCCTGTTGTTCCTGTTGTTCCTGTTGTTCCTGTTGTTCCTGTTGTTCCTGTTGTTCCTGTTGTTCTTGTTGTTCCTGTTGTTCCTGTTGTTCCTGTTGTTCTTGTTGTTCTTGTTGTTCTTGTTGTTCTTGTTGTTCCTGTTGTTCTTGTTGTTCTTGTTGTTCTTGTTGTTCTTGTTGTTCTTGTTGTTCTTGTTGTTCCTGTTGTTCTTGTTGTTCTTGTTGTTCTTGTTGTTCTTGTTGTTCTTGTTGTTCTTGTTGTTCTTGTTGTTCTTGTTGTTCTTGTTGTTCTTGTTGTTCTTGTTGTTCTTGTTGTTCTTGTTGTTCTTGTTGTTCTTGTTGTTCTTGTTGTTCTTGTTGTTCTTGTTGTTCTTGTTGTTCTTGTTGTTCTTGTTGTTCTTGTTGTTCTTGTTGTTCTTGTTGTTCTTGTTGTTCTTGTTGTTCTTGTTGTTCTTGTTGTTCTTGTTGTTCTTGTTGTTCTTGTTGTTCTTGTTGTTCTTGTTGTTCTTGTTGTTCTTGTTGTTCTTGTTGTTCTTGTTGTTCTTGTTGTTCTTGTTGTTCTTGTTGTTCTTGTTGTTCTTGTTGTTCTTGTTGTTCTTGTTGTTCTTGTTGTTCATGTTGCTGTTGTTCTTGTTGATCTTGTTGTACTTGTTCTTGTTGTTCTTGTTGTTCTTGTTGCTGTTGTTGTTCTTGTTGTTCTTGTTCTTGTTTTTCTTGTTGTGCTTGTTGTAACTTGTTGTTCTTGTTGTTATTGTTGCTCTTGTTGCTCTTGTTGTTCATGTTGTTCTTCTTGTTCTTGTTATTCTTTTTGTCCTTGTTGTTCTTGCTGTTGTTGTTCCCGTTGTTCTTGTTCTTGTTGTTCTTGTTGTTGTTGTTGTTCTTGTTGTTCACGTTGTTGTGGTTCTGGTAGATGTTGTTGTTCTTGTTCTTGTTGTTCTTGTTGTTCTTGTTGCTCTTGCTGTTCTTGTTGTTCCTGTTCTTCTTGTTCTTTTTGTTGTTGTTGTTGTTGTTCATCTTGTTGTTGTTCTTGCTGTTCTTGTTCTTGTTGCTCTTGTTGTTCTTGTTGAACTTGTTGAACTTGTTGCTTTTGTTGCTCTCGTTATTTCCGTTGGTCTCGTTGTTCCCGTTGTTCTCGCTGTTCTCGTTGTTCTCGTTGCTCTGGTTGTTCTTGTTGTTCTTGTTGTTCTTGTTGTTCTTGTTGCTCTAGTTGTTCTTGTTGTTCTTGTTGTTCTTGTTGCTCTTGTTGCTCTTGTTGCTCTTGTTGCTCTTGTTGCTCTTATTGTTCTTGTTGTTCCTGTTGCTCTTGTTGCTCTTGTTGCACTTGTTGTTCTCGTTGTTCTCGTTATTCTCGTTGTTCTCGTTGTTCTCGTTGTTCTCGTTGTTCTCGTTGTTCTCGTTGTTCTCGTTGTTCTCGTTGTTCTCGGTGTTCTCGTTGTTCTCGTTGTTCTCGTTGTACTCGTTGTTCTTGTTGTTCTTGTTGCTCTTGTTGCACTTGTTGTTCTTGTTGTTCTTGTTGTTCTTGTTGTTCTTGTTGCTCTTGTTGTTCTTGTTGTTCTTGTTGCTCTTGTTGCTCTTGTTGCTCTTTTTGTTCTTGTTGATCTTGTTGCTTTTGTTGTTCTCGTTGTTTCCGTTGGTCTCGTTGTTCCCGTTGTTCTCGTTGTTCTGGTTGTTCTTGTTGATCTTGTTGCTCTTGTTGTTCTTGTTGTTCTTGTTGTTCCCGTTGTTCCTGTTGTTCCTGTTGTTCCTGTTGTTCCTGTTGTTCCTGTCGTTCTTGTTGTTCTTGTTGTTTTTCTTGTTCTTGTTGTTCTTCTTGTTCTTCTTGTTCTTCTTGTTCTTGTTGTTCTTGTTGCTCTTGTTGCTCTTGTTGCTCTTGTTGTTCTTGTTGAACTTGTTGAACTTGTTGCTTTTGTTGCTCTCGTTGTTTCCGTTGGTCTCGTTGTTCCCGTTGTTCCCGCTGTTCTCGTTGTTCTCGTTGTTCTCGTTGCTCTGGTTGTTCTTGTTGCTCTTGTTGTTGTTGCTCCCATTGTTCTTGTTGTTGTTGTTGTTGTTGTTGTTCTTGTTGTTATTGCTGTTCTTGTTGTTCTTGTTGTTCTTGTTGTTCTTGTTGTTCTTGTTGTTCTTGTTGTTCTTGTTGTTCTTGTTGTTCTTGTTGTTCTTGTTGTTCTTGTTGTTCTTGTTGTTCTTGTTGTTCTTGTTGTTCTTGTTGTTCTTGTTGTTCTTGTTGTTCTTGTTGTTCTTGTTGTTCTTGTTGTTCTTGTTGTTCTTGTTGTTCTTGTTGTTCTTGTTGTTCTTGTTGTTCTTGTTGTTCTTGTTGTTCTTGTTGCTCTTGTTGTTCTTGTTGTTCTTGTTGTTCTTGTTGTTCTTGTTGTTCTTGTTGTTCTTGTTGAACTTGTTGCTTTTGTTGCTCTCGTTGTTTCCGTTGGTCTCGTTGTTCCCGTTGTTCTCGCTGTTCTCGTTGTTCCCGTTGCTCTGGTTGTTCTTGTTGTTCTTGTTGTTCTTGTTGTTGTTGTTCTTGTTGTTCTTGTTGTTCTTGTTCTTGTTGTTCTTGTTGTTCTTGTTGTTCTTATTGTTCTTGTTGTTCTTGTTGTTCTTGTTGCTTTCGTCGTTGTTGTTCCCGTTGTTCGTGTTCTTGTTGCTCTTGTTGTTGTTGTTCCCGTTGTTCTTGTTGTTGTTGTTGTTGTTGTTCTTGTTGTTCTTGCTGTTCTTGTTGTTCCTGTTGTTCTTGTTGTTCTTGTTGTTCTTGTTGTTCTCGTTGTTCTTGTTGTTCTTGTTGTTCTTGTTGTTCTTGTTGTTCTTGTTGTTCTTGTTGTTCTTGTTGTTCTTGTTGTTCTTGTTGTTCTTGTTGTTCTTGTTGTTCTTGTTGTTCTTGTTGTTCTTGTTGTTCTTGTTGTTCTCGTTGTTCTTGTTGTTCTTGTTGCTCTTGTTGCACTTGTTGTTCTTGTTGTTCTTGTTGTTCTTGTTGCTTTCGTCGTTGTTGTTCCCGTTGTTCGTGTTCTTGTTGCTCTTGTTGTTGTTGTTCCCGTTGTTCTTGTTGTTGTTGTTGTTGTTCTTGTTGTTCTTGCTGTTCTTGTTGTTCTTGTTGTTCTTGTTGTTCTTGTTGTTCTTGTTGTTCTTGTTGTTCTTGTTGTTCTTGTTGTTCTTGTTGTTCTTGTTGTTCTTGTTGTTCTTGTTGTTCTTGTTGTTCTTGTTGTTCTTGTTGTTCTTGTTGTTCTTGTTGTTCTTGTTGTTCTTGTTGCTCTTGTTGTTGTTGTTCCCGTTGTTCTTGTTGTTGTTGTTGTTGTTGTTCTTGTTGTTCTTGCTGTTCTTGTTGTTCTTGTTGTTCTTGTTGTTCTTGTTGTTCTTGTTGTTCTTGTTGTTCTTGTTGTTCTTGTTGTTCTTGTTGTTCTTGTTGTTCTTGTTGTTCTTGTTGTTCTTGTTGTTCTTGTTGTTCTTGTTGTTCTTGTTGTTCTTGTTGTTCTTGTTGTTCTTGTTGTTCTTGTTGTTCTTGTTGTTCTTGTTGTTCTTGTTGTTCTTGTTGTTCTTGTTGTTCTTGTTGTTCTTGTTGTTCTTGTTGTTCTTGTTGTTCTTGTTGTTCTTGTTGTTCTTGTTGTTCTTGTTGTTCTTGTTGTTCTTGTTGTTCTTGTTGTTCTTGTTGTTCTTGTTGTTCTTGTTGTTCTTGTTGTTCTTGTTGTTCTTGTTGTTCTTGTTGTTCTTGTTGATCTTGTTGTTCTTGTTGTTCTTGTTGTTCTTGTTGTTCTTGTTGTTCTTGTTGTTCTTGTTGTTCTTGTTGTTCTTGTTGGTCTTGTTGTTCCCGTTGTTCTCGCTGTTCTCGTTGTTCCCGTTGCTCTGGTTGTTCTTGTTGTTCTTGTTGTTCTTGTTGTTGTTGTTCTTGTTGTTCTTGTTGTTCTTGTTCTTGTTGTTCTTGTTGTTCTTGTTGTTCTTGTTGTTCTTATTGTTCTTGTTGTTCTTGTTGTTCTTGTTGCTTTCGTCGTTGTTGTTCCCGTTGTTCGTGTTCTTGTTGCTCTTGTTGTTGTTGTTCCCGTTGTTCTTGTTGTTGTTGTTGTTGTTGTTCTTGTTGTTCTTGCTGTTCTCGTTGTTCTTGTTGTTCTTGTTGTTCTCGTTGTTGTTGTTGTTCTTGTTGTTCTTGTTGTTCTTGTTGTTCTTGTTGTTCTTGTTGTTCTTGTTGTTCTTGTTGTTCTTGTTGTTCTTGTTGTTCTTGTTGTTCTTGTTGTTCTTGTTGTTCTTGTTGTTCTTGTTGTTCTTGTTGTTCTTGTTGTTCTTGTTGTTCTTGTTGTTCTTGTTGTTCTTGTTGTTCTTGTTGTTCTTGTTGTTCTTGTTGTTCTTGTTGTTCTTGTTGTTCTTGTTGTTCTTGTTGTTCTTGTTGTTCTTGTTGTTCTTGTTGTTCTTGTTGTTCTTGTTGTTCTTGTTGTTCTTGTTGTTCTTGTTGTTCTTGTTGTTCTTGTTGTTCTTGTTGTTCTTGTTGTTCTTGTTGTTCTTGTTGTTCTTGTTGTTCTTGTTGTTCTTGTTGTTCTTGTTGCTTTCGTCGTTGTTGTTCCCGTTGTTCGTGTTCTTGTTGCTCTTGTTGTTGTTGTTCTTGTTGTTCTTGTTGTTCTTGTTGTTCTTGTTGTTCTTGTTGTTCTTGTTGTTCTTGTTGTTCTTGTTGTTCTTGTTGTTCTTGTTGTTCTTGTTGTTCTTGTTGTTCTTGTTGTTCTAGTTGCTCTTGTTGTTCCTGTTGTTCCTGTTGTTCTAGTTGTTATTGTTGTTCCTGTTGTTCCTGTTGTTCTTGTTGTTCTTGTTGTTCTTGTTGTTCTTGTTGTTCTAGTTGCTCTTGTTGTTCCTGTTGTTCCTGTTGTTCTTGTTGTTCTTGTTGTTCCTGTTGTTCCTGTTGTTCTTGTTGTTCTTGTTGTTCTTGTTGTTCTTGTTGTTCTTGTTGTTCTTGTTGCTCTTGTTGTTCTTGTTGTTCTTGTTGTTCTTGTTGTTCTTGTTGTTCTTGTTGTTCCTGTTGTTCCTGTTGTTCCTGTTGTTCCTGTTGTTCCTGTTGTTCCTGTTGTTCTTGTTGTTCCTGTTGTTCCTGTTGTTCCTGTTGTTCCTGTTGTTCCTGTTGTTCCTGTTGTTCCTGTTGTTCCTGTTGTTCCTGTTGTTCCTGTTGTTCCTGTTGTTCTTGTTGTTCTTGTTGTTCTTCTTGTTCTTGTTGTTCCTGTTGTTCCTGTTGTTCCTGTTGTTCCTGTTGTTCCTGTTGTTCCTGTTGTTCCTGTTGTTCCTGTTGTTCTTGTTGTTCTTGTTGTTCCTGTTGTTCCTGTTGTTCTTGTTGTTCTTGTTGTTCTTGTTGTTCTTGTTGTTCTTGTTGTTCCTGTTGTTCCTGTTGTTCTTGTTGTTCTTGTTGTTCCTGTTGTTCTTGTTGTTCCTGTTGTTCTTGTTGTTCTTGTTGTTCCTGTTGTTCTTGTTGTTCTTGTTGTTCTTGTTGTTCTTGTTGTTCTTGTTGTTCTTGTTGTTCTTGTTGTTCTTGTTGTTCTTGTTGTTCTTGTTGTTCTTGTTGTTCTTGTTGTTCTTGTTGTTCTTGTTGTTCTTGTTGTTCTTGTTGTTCTTGTTGTTCTTGTTGTTCTTGTTGTTCTTGTTGTTCTTGTTGTTCTTGTTGTTCTTGTTGTTCTTGTTGTTCTTGTTGTTCTTGTTGTTCTTGTTGTTCTTGTTGTTCTTGTTGTTCTTGTTGTTCTTGTTGTTCTTGTTGTTCTTGTTGTTCTTGTTGTTCTTGTTGTTCTTGTTGTTCTTGTTGTTCTTGTTGTTCTTGTTGTTCTTGTTGTTCTTGTTGTTCTTGTTGTTCTTGTTGTTCTTGTTGTTCTTGTTGTTCTTGTTGTTCTTGTTGTTCATGTTGCTGTTGTTCTTGTTGATCTTGTTGTACTTGTTCTTGTTGTTCTTGTTGTTCTTGTTGCTGTTGTTGTTCTTGTTGTTCTTGTTCTTGTTTTTCTTGTTGTGCTTGTTGTAACTTGTTGTTCTTGTTGTTATTGTTGCTCTTGTTGCTCTTGTTGTTCATGTTGTTCTTCTTGTTCTTGTTATTCTTTTTGTCCTTGTTGTTCTTGCTGTTGTTGTTCCCGTTGTTCTTGTTCTTGTTGTTCTTGTTGTTGATGTTGTTCTTGTTGTTCACGTTGTTGTGGTTATGGTAGATGTTGTTGTTCTTGTTCTTGTTGTTCTTGTTGTTCTTGTTGCTCTTGCTGTTCTTGTTGTTCCTGTTCTTCTTGTTCTTTTTGTTGTTGTTGTTGTTGTTCATCTTGTTGTTGTTCTTGCTGTTCTTGTTCTTGTTGCTCTTGTTGTTCTTGTTGAACTTGTTGAACTTGTTGCTTTTGTTGCTCTCGTTATTTCCGTTGGTCTCGTTGTTCCCGTTGTTCTCGCTGTTCTCGTTGTTCTCGTTGCTCTGGTTGTTCTTGTTGTTCTTGTTGTTCTTGTTGTTCTTGTTGCTCTAGTTGTTCTTGTTGTTCTTGTTGTTCTTGTTGCTCTTGTTGCTCTTGTTGCTCTTGTTGCTCTTGTTGCTCTTGTTGCTCTTATTGTTCTTGTTGTTCCTGTTGCTCTTGTTGCTCTTGTTGCACTTGTTGTTCTCGTTGTTCTCGTTATTCTCGTTGTTCTCGTTGTTCTCGTTGTTCTCGTTGTTCTCGTTGTTCTCGTTGTTCTCGTTGTTCTCGTTGTTCTCGGTGTTCTCGTTGTTCTCGTTGTTCTCGTTGTACTCGTTGTTCTTGTTGTTCTTGTTGTTCTTGTTGCTCTTGTTGCACTTGTTGTTCTTGTTGTTCTTGTTGTTCTTGTTGTTCTTGTTGCTCTTGTTGCTCGTGTTGCTCTTGTTGCTCTTGTTGTTCTTGTTGTTCTTGTTGCTCTTGTTGCTCTTGTTGCTCTTTTTGTTCTTGTTGATCTTGTTGCTTTTGTTGTTCTCGTTGTTTCCGTTGGTCTCGTTGTTCCCGTTGTTCTCGTTGTTCTGGTTGTTCTTGTTGATCTTGTTGCTCTTGTTGTTCTTGTTGTTCTTGTTGTTCCCGTTGTTCCTGTTGTTCCTGTTGTTCCTGTTGTTCCTGTTGTTCCTGTCGTTCTTGTTGTTCTTGTTGTTTTTCTTGTTCTTGTTGTTCTTCTTGTTCTTCTTGTTCTTCTTGTTCTTGTTGTTCTTGTTGCTCTTGTTGCTCTTGTTGCTCTTGTTGTTCTTGTTGAACTTGTTGAACTTGTTGCTTTTGTTGCTCTCGTTGTTTCCGTTGGTCTCGTTGTTCCCGTTGTTCCCGCTGTTCTCGTTGTTCTCGTTGTTCTCGTTGCTCTGGTTGTTCTTGTTGTTCTTGTTGTTCTTGTTGCTCCTGTTGTTCTTGTTCTCTTGTTGTTCTTGTTGTTCTTGTTGTTCTTGTTCTTCTTGTTGTTCTTGTTGTTCTTGATGCTCTTGTTGTTCTTGATGCTCTTGTTGTTCCTGTTGTTCTTGTTGTTCTTGTTGTTCTTCTTGTTCTTGTTATTCTTTTTGTCCTTGTCGTTCTTGCTGTTGTTGTTCCCGTTGTTCTTGATCTTGTTGTTCTTCTTGTTGTTGTTGTTCTTGTTGTTCTTGCTGTTGTTGTTCCTGTTGTTCTTGTTCTTGTTGTTGTTGTTGTTCTTGTTGTTGTTGTTCTTGCTGTTCTTGTTCTTGTTGCTCTTGTTGTTCTTGTTGTTCTTGTTGTTCTTGTTGTTCTTGTTGTTCCTGTTGTTCTTGTTGTTCTTGTTGTTCTTGTTGTTCTTGTTGTTCTTGTTGTTCTTGTTGTTCTTGTTGTTCTTGTTGTTCTTGTTGTTCTTGTTGTTCTTGTTGTTCATGTTGCTGTTGTTCTTGTTGATCTTGTTGTACTTGTTCTTGTTGTTCTTGTTGATCTTGTTGTTGTTGTTCTTGTTGTTCTTGTTGTTGTTGTTCTTGTTGTTGTTGTTCTTGTTGTTCTTGTTGTTGTTGTTCTTGTTGTTGTCGTCCTTGTTGTTGTTGTAGTTCTTAACGTTCTTGTTGATCTTGTTGTTGTTGTTCTTGTTGTTCTTGTTGTTCTTGTTGTTCTTGTTGTTCTTGTTGTTCTTGTTGTTCTTGTTGTTCTTGTTGTTCTTGTTGTTCATGTTGCTGTTGTTCTTGTTCTTGTTGTTCTCGTTGATCTTGTTGTTCTTGTTTTCTTGTTGTTCTTGTTGTTTTTGTCCTTGTTGTTCTTGTTGTTCTTGTTGTTCTTGTTTTCTTGTTGTTCTTGTTGTTGTTGTTGTCCTTGTTGTTCTTGTTGTTCTTGTTATTCTTGTTGTTCTTGTTGTTCTTGTTGTTCTTGTTGTTCTTGTTGTTCTTGTTGTTCTTGTTGTTCTTGTTGTTCTTGTTGTTCTTGTTTTCTTGTTGTTCTTGTTGTTGTTGTTGTTCTTGTTGTTTCTGTTGTTCTTGTTGTTCTTAAAGTTCATCTTGTTCTTCTTGTTCTTGTTGTTCGTGTTGTTCGTGTTGTTCTTCTTGTTCTTCTTGTCCTTCTTGTTCTTCTTGTTCTTCTTGTTCTCCTTGTTCTTCTTGTTATTGTTGTTCTTGTTGTTGTTGTTGTTGTTGTTGTTCTTGTTGTTCTTGTTGTTCGTGTTGTTCTTCTTGTTCTTCTTGCTCTTGTTGTTCTTGTTGTTCTTGTTGTTCTTGTTTTTCTTGTTGTTCTTGTTTTTCTTGTTGTTCTTGTTTTTCTTGTTGTTCTTGTTGTTCTTGTTGTTCTTGTTGTTCTTGTTGTTCTTGTTGTTCTTGTTGTTCTTGTTGTTCTTGTTCTTGTTGTTCTTGTTGTTCATGTTGTTGTTGTTCTTGTTGTTCTTGTTGTTCATGTTGCTGTTGTTCTTGTTGATCTTGTTGTACTTGTTCTTGTTGTTCTTGTTGTTCTTGTTGCTGTTGTTGTTCTTGTTGTTCTTGTTCTTGTTTTTCTTGTTGTGCTTGTTGTAACTTGTTGTTCTTGTTGTTATTGTTGCTCTTGTTGCTCTTGTTGTTCATGTTGTTCTTCTTGTTCTTGTTATTCTTTTTGTCCTTGTTGTTCTTGCTGTTGTTGTTCCCGTTGTTCTTGTTCTTGTTGTTCTTGTTGTTGTTGTTGTTCTTGTTGTTCACGTTGTTGTGGTTCTGGTAGATGTTGTTGTTCTTGTTCTTGTTGTTCTTGTTGTTCTTGTTGCTCTTGCTGTTCTTGTTGTTCCTGTTCTTCTTGTTCTTTTTGTTGTTGTTGTTGTTGTTCATCTTGTTGTTGTTCTTGCTGTTCTTGTTCTTGTTGCTCTTGTTGTTCTTGTTGTTCTTGTTGTTCTTGTTGTTCTTCTTGTTCTTGTTGTTCTTGTTGTTCTCGTTGTTCTTGTTGTTCTTGTTGTTCTTGTTGTTCTTGTTGTTCTTGTTGCTCTTGTTGTTCTTGTTGTTCCTGTTGTTCCTGTTGTTCTTGTTGTTCTTGTTGTTCTTGTCGTTCTTGTTCTTGTTGTACTTGTTGTTGTTGTTCTTGTTGTTCTGGTTGTTGTTGCTCTTGTTGTTCATGTTGCTGTTGTTCTTGTTGATCCTGTTGTACTTGATCTTGTTCTTCTTGTTGATCTTGTTGTTGTTCTTGTTGTTCTTGTTGTTCTTGTTCTTGTTGTTCTTGTTGTTCTTGTTGTTCTTGTTGTTCTTATTGTTCTTGTTGTTCTTGTTGTTCTTGTTGCTTTCGTCGTTGTTGTTCCCGTTGTTCGTGTTCTTGTTGCTCTTGTTGTTGTTGTTCCCGTTGTTCTTGTTGTTGTTGTTGTTGTTCTTGTTGTTCTTGCTGTTCTTGTTGTTCTTGTTGTTCTTGTTGTTCTTGTTGTTCTTGTTGTTCTTGTTGTTCTTGTTTTTCTTGTTGTTCTTGTTGTTCTTGTTGTTCTTGTTGTTCTTGTTGTTCTTGTTGTTCTTGTTGTTCTTGTTGTTCTTATTGTTCTTGTTGCTCTTGTTGTTCTTGTTGTTCTTGTTGTTCCTGTTGTTCTTGTTGTTCTTGTTGATCTTGTTGTTCTTGTTGTTCTTGTTGAACTTGTTGAACTTGTTGCTTTTGTTGCTCTCGTTATTTCCGTTGGTCTCGTTGTTCCCGTTGTTCTCGCTGTTCTCGTTGTTCTCGTTGCTCTGGTTGTTCTTGTTGTTCTTGTTGTTCTTGTTGTTCTTGTTGCTCTAGTTGTTCTTGTTGTTCTTGTTGTTCTTGTTGCTCTTGTTGCTCTTGTTGCTCTTGTTGCTCTTGTTGCTCTTGTTGCTCTTATTGTTCTTGTTGTTCCTGTTGCTCTTGTTGCTCTTGTTGCACTTGTTGTTCTCGTTGTTCTCGTTGTTCTCGTTGTTCTCGTTGTTCTCGTTGTTCTCGTTGTTCTCGTTGTTCTCGTTGTTCTCGTTGTTCTCGTTGTTCTCGTTGTTCTCGTTGTTCTCGTTGTTCTCGTTGTTCTCGTTCTTCTCGTTGTACTCGTTGTTCTTGTTGTTCTTGTTGTTCTTGTTGCTCTTGTTGCACTTGTTGTTCTTGTTGTTCTTGTTGTTCTTGTTGTTCTTGTTGCTCTTGTTGCTCGTGTTGCTCTTGTTGCTCTTGTTGTTCTTGTTGTTCTTGTTGCTCTTGTTGCTCTTGTTGCTCCTTTTGTTCTTGTTGATCTTGTTGCTTTTGTTGTTCTCGTTGTTTCCGTTGGTCTCGTTGTTCCCGTTGTTCTCGTTGTTCTGGTTGTTCTTGTTGATCTTGTTGCTCTTGTTGTTCTTGTTGTTCTTGTTGTTCCTGTTGTTCCTGTTGTTCCTGTTGTTCCTGTTGTTCCTGTTGTTCCTGTTGTTCCTGTTGTTCCTGTTGTTCTTGTTGTTCTTCTTGTTCTTCTTGTTCTTCTTGTTCTTGTTGTTCTTGTTGCTCTTGTTGCTCTTGTTGCTCTTGTTGCTCTTGTTGTTCTTGTTGAACTTGTTGAACTTGTTGCTTTTGTTGCTCTCGTTGTTTCCGTTGGTCTCGTTGTTCCCGTTGTTCCCGCTGTTCTCGTTGTTCTCGTTGTTCTCGTTGCTCTGGTTGTTCTTGTTGTTCTTGTTGTTCTTGTTGCTCCTGTTGTTCTTGTTCTCTTGTTGTTCTTGTTGTTCTTGTTGTTCTTGTTCTTCTTGTTGTTCTTGTTGTTCTTGATGCTCTTGTTGTTCTTGATGCTCTTGTTGTTCCTGTTGTTCTTGTTGTTCTTGTTGTTCTTCTTGTTCTTGTTATTCTTTTTGTCCTTGTCGTTCTTGCTGTTGTTGTTCCCGTTGTTCTTGATCTTGTTGTTCTTCTTGTTGTTGTTGTTCTTGTTGTTCTTGCTGTTGTTGTTCCTGTTGTTCTTGTTCTTGTTGTTGTTGTTGTTCTTGTTGTTGTTGTTCTTGCTGTTCTTGTTCTTGTTGCTCTTGTTGTTCTTGTTGTTCTTGTTGTTCTTGTTGTTCATGTTGTTCCTGTTGTTCTTGTTGTTCTTGTTGTTCTTGTTGTTCTTGTTGTTCTTGTTGTTCTTGTTGTTCTTGTTGTTCTTGTTGTTCTTGTTGTTCTTGTTGTTCTTGTTGTTCTTGTTGTTCTTGTTGTTCTTGTTGTTCATGTTGCTGTTGTTCTTGTTGATCTTGTTGTACTTGTTCTTGTTGTTCTTGTTGATCTTGTTGTTGTTGTTCTTGTTGTTCTTGTTGTTGTTGTTCTTGTTGTTGTTCTTGTTGTTCTTGTTGTTGTTGTTCTTGTTGTTGTCGTCCTTGTTGTTGTTGTAGTTCTTAACGTTCTTGTTGATCTTGTTGTTGTTGTTCTTGTTGTTCTTGTTGTTCTTGTTGTTCTTGTTGTTCTTGTTGTTCTTGTTGTTCTTGTTGTTCTTGTTGTTCATGTTGCTGTTGTTCTTGTTGTTCATGTTGCTGTTGTTCTTGTTCTTGTTGTTCTCGTTGATCTTGTTGTTCTTGTTTTCTTGTTGTTCTTGTTGTTTTTGTCCTTGTTGTTCTTGTTGTTCTTGTTGTTCTTGTTTTATTGTTGTTCTTGTTGTTGTTGTTGTCCTTGTTGTTCTTGTTGTTCTTGTTATTCTTGTTGTTCTTGTTGTTCTTGTTGTTCTTGTTGTTCTTGTTGTTCTTGTTTTCTTGTTGTTCTTGTTGTTGTTGTTGTTCTTGTTGTTTCTGTTGTTCTTGTTGTTCTTAAAGTTCATCTTGTTCTTCTTGTTCTTGTTGTTCGTGTTGTTCGTGTTGTTCTTCTTGTTCTTCTTGTCCTTCTTGTTCTTCTTGTTCTTCTTGTTCTTCTTGTTCTTCTTGTTATTGTTGTTCTTGTTGTTGTTGTTGCTCTTGTTGTTCTTGTTGTTCTTGTTGTTCGTGTTGTTCTTCTTGCTCTTGTTGTTCTTGTTGTTCTTGTTGTTCTTGTTTTTCTTGTTGTTCTTGTTTTTCTTGTTGTTCTTGTTTTTCTTGTTGTTCTTGTTGTTCTTGTTGTTCTTGTTGTTCTTGTTGTTCTTGTTGTTCTTGTTGTTCTTGTTGTTCTTGTTCTTGTTGTTCGTGTTGTTCATGTTGTTGTTGTTCTTGTTGTTCTTGTTGTTATTGTTGTTGTTGTTCTTGTTGTTCTTCTTGTTGTTCTTCTTGCTCTTCTTGTTCTTCTTCTTGTTGTTGTTGTTCTTGTTGTTCTTGCTCTTGTTGTTCTTCTTGTTCTTGTTGTTCTTCGTGTTCTAGTTGCTCTTGTTGTTCCTGTTGTTCTAGTTGTTATTGTTGTTCCTGTTGTTCCTGTTGTTCCTGTTGTTCTTGTTGTTCTTGTTGTTCTTGTTGTTCTTGTTGTTCTTGTTGCTCTTGTTGCTCTTGTTGTTCTTGTTGTTCTTGTTGTTCTTGTTGTTCTTGTTGTTCTTGTTGTTCTTGTTGTTCTTGTTGTTCTTGTTGTTCATGTTGTTCTTGTTGTTCTTGTTGTTCTTGTTGTTCTTGTTGTTCTTGCGGTTCTTGTTGTTCTTGTTGTTCTTGTTGTTCTTGTTGTTCTTGTTGTTCTTGTTGTTCTTGTTGATCTTGTTGTTCTTGTTGTTCTTGTTGTTCTTGTTGTTCTAGTTGTTCTTGTTGTTCTTGTTGTTCTTGTTGTTCTTGTTGTTCTTGTTGTTCTTGTTGTTCTTGTTGTTCTTGTTGTTCTTGTTGTTCTTGTTGTTCTTGTTGTTCTTGTTGTTCTTGTTGTTCGTGATGTTCTTGTTGTTCTTGTTGTTCTTGTTGTTCTTGTTGCTCTTGTTGTTCTTGTTGTTCTTGTTGCTCTTGTTGTTCTTGTTGTTCTTGTTGTTCTTGTTGTTCTTGTTGTTCTTGTTGTTCTTGTTGTTCTTGTTGTTCTTGTTGTTCTTGTTGTTCTTGTTGTTCTTGTTGTTCTTGTTGTTCTTGTTGTTCTTGTTGTTCTTGTTGTTCTTGTTGTTCTTGTTGTTCTTGTTGTTCTTGTTGTTCTTGTTGTTCATGTTGCTGTTGTTCTTGTTGATCTTGTTGTACTTGTTCTTGTTGTTCTTGTTGATCTTGTTGTTGTTCTTGTTGTTCTTGTTGTTCTTGTTGTTCTTGTTGTTCTTGTTGTTCTTGTTGTTCTTGTTGTTCTTGTTCTTGTTGTTCTTGTTGTTCTTGTTGCTGTTGTTGTTCTTGTTGTTCATGTTGTTGTTGTTCTGGTTCATGTTGTTGTTCTTGTTCTTGTTTTTCTTGTTGTGCTTGTTGTAACTTGTTGTTCTTGTTGCTATTGTTGCTCTTGTTGCTCTTGTTGTTCATGTTGTTCATCTTGTTCTTGTTATTCTTTTTGTCCTTGTTGTTCTTGCTGTTGTTGTTCCCGTTGTTCTTGTTGTTCTTGTTGTTGTTGTTGTTGTTCTTGTTGTTCACGTTGTTGTGGTTCTGGTAGATGTTGTTGTTCTTGTTCTTGTTGTTCTTGTTGTTCTTGTTGTTCTTGTTGCTCTTGTTGTTCTTGTTGTTCCTGTTGTTCTTGTTCTTCTTGTTGTTGTTGTTGTTGTTCATCTTGTTGTTGTTCTTGCTGTTCTTGTTCTTGTTGCTCTTGTTGTTCTTGTTGTTCTAGTTGTTCTTGTTGTTCTTGTTGTTCTTCTTGTTCTTGTTGTTCTTGTTGTTCTTGTTGTTCTTGTTGTTCTTGTTGTTCTCGTTGTTCTTGTTGTTCTTGTTGTTCTTGTTGCTCTTGTTGTTCTTGTTGTTCCTGTTGTTCCTGTTGTTCTTGTTGTTCTTGTTGTTCTTGTCGTTCTTGTTCTTGTTGTACTTGTTGTTGTTGTTCTTGTTGTTCTGGTTGTTGTTGCTCTTGTTGTTCATGTTGCTGTTGTTCTTGTTGTTCTTCTTGTTCCTGTTGTTCTTGTTGTTCTTGTTGTTCTTGTCGTTCTTGTTCTCGTTGTACTTGTTGTTGTTGTTCTTGTTGTTCTGGTTGTTGTTGCTCTTGTTGTTCATGTTGCTGTTGTTCTTGTTGATCCTGTTGTACTTGTTCTTGTTGTTCTTGTTGTTCTTGTTGTTCTTGTTGTTCTTGTTGTTCTTGATGTTCTTGTTGTTCTTGTTGTTCTTGTTGTTCTTGTTGTTCTTGTTGTTCTTGTTGTTCTTGTTGTTCTTGTTGTTCTTGTTGTTCTTGTTGTTCTTGTTGTTCTTGTTGTTCTTGTTGTTCTTGTTGTTCTTGTTCTTGTTGTTCTTGTTTTTCTTGTTGTTCTTGTTGTTCTTGTTGTTCTTGTTGTTCTTGTTGTTCTTGTTGTTCTTGTTGTTCTTGTTGTTCTTGTTGTTCTTGTTGTTCTTGTTGTTCTTGTTGTTCTTGTTGTTCTTGTTGTTCTTGTTGTTCTTGTTGTTCTTGTTGTTCTTGTTGTTCTTGTTGTTCTTGTTGTTCTTGTTGTTCTTGTTATTCTTTTTGTCCTTGTTGTTCTTGCTGTTGTTGTTCCCGTAGTTCTTGTTCTTGTTGTTCTTGTTGCTCTTGTTGTTCTTGTTGTTCCTGTTGTTCTTGTTCTAATTGTTGTTGTTGTTGTTGTTCTTGTTGTTGTTGTTGTTCTTGTTGTTCTTGTTCTTGTTGCTCTTGTTGTTCTTGTTGTTCTTGTTCTTCTTGTTGTTCTTGTTGCTCTTGTTGTTCTTGTTGTTCTTGTTGTTCTTGCTGTTGTTGTTCCTGTTATTCCTGTACTTGTTGTTGTTCTTGTTGATCTTGTTGTTCTTCTTGTTCTTGTTGTTCTTGTTGTTCTTGTTGTTCTTGTTGTTCTTGTTGTTCTTGTTGTTCTTGTTGTTCTTGTTGTTCTTGTTGTTCTTGTTGCTCTTGTTGATCTTGTTGTTCTTGTTGTTATTGTTGTTCTTGTTGCTCTTGTTGTTCTTGTTGTTCTTGTTGTTCTTGCTGTTCTTGTTGTTCTTGCTGTTGTTGTTGTTGTTGTTGTTGTTCTTGTCGTTCTTGTTGTTCTTGTTGTTCTTGTTGATCTTGTTGTTCTTCTTGTTCTTGTTGTTCTTGTTGTTCTTGTTGTTCTTGTTGTTCTTGTTGTTCTTGTTGTTCTTGTTGCTCTTGTTGTTCTTGTTGTTCCTGTTGTTCTTGTTGTTCTTGTTGTTCTTGTTGTTCTTGTTGTTCTTGTTGTTCTTGTTGTTCTTGTTGTTCTTGTTGTTCTTGTTGTTCTTGTTGTTCTTGTTGTTCTTGTTGTTCTTGTTGTTCTTGCTGTTCTTGTTGTTCTTGTTGTTCTTGTTGTTCTTGTTGTTCTTGTTGTTCTTGTTGTTCTTGTTGTTCTTGTTGTTCTTGTTGTTCTTGTTGTTCTTGTTGTTCTTGTTGTTCTTGTTGTTCTTGTTGTTCTTGTTGTTCTTGTTGTTCTTGTTGTTCTTGTTGTTCTTGTTGTTCTTGTTGCTCTTGTTGCTCTTGTTGTTCTTGTTGTTCTTGTTGTTCTTGCTGTTGTTGTTCCTGTTGTTCCTGTACTTGTTGTTGTTGTTGTTCTTGTCGTTCTTGTTGTTCTTGTTGTTCTTATTGTTCTTGTTGTTCTTGTTGTTCTTGTTGCTTTAGTCGTTGTTGTTCCCGTTGATCTTGTTCTTGTTGCTCTTGTTGTTGTTGATCCCGTTGTTCTTGTTGTTCTTGTTGTTCTTGTTGTTCTTGTTGTTCTTGTTGTTCTTGTTGTTCTTGTTGTTCTTGTTGTTCTTGTTGTTCTTGTTGTTCTTGTTGTTCTTGTTGTTCATGTTGCTGTTGTTCTTGTTGATCTTGTTGTACTTGTTCTTGTTGTTCTTGTTGATCTTGTTGTTGTTGTTCTTGTTGTTCTTGTTGTTGTTGTTCTTGTTGTTGTTGTTCTTGTTGTTCTTGTTGTTCTTGTTGTTGTTGTTCTTGTTGTTGTCGTCCTTGTTGTTCTTGTTGTTCTTGTTGTTCTTGTTGTTCTTGTTGTTCTTGTTGTTCATGTTGCTGTTGTTCTTGTTCTTGTTGTTCTCGTTGATCTTGTTGTTCTTGTTGTTCTTGTTTTCTTGTTGTTCTTGTTGTTGTTGTTGTTCTTGTTGTTTCTGTTGTTCTTGTTGTTCTTAAAGTTCATCTTGTTCTTCTTGTTCTTGTTGTTCGTGTTGTTCGTGTTGTTCTTCTTGTTCTTCTTGTCCTTCTTGTTCTTCTTGTTCTTCTTGTTCTTCTTGTTCTTCTTGTTCTTCTTGTTATTGTTGTTCTTGTTGTTGTTGTTGTTCTTGTTGTTCTTGTTGTTCTTGTTGTTCGTGTTGTTCTTCTGGCTCTTGTTGTTCTTGTTGTTCTTGTTTTCTTGTTGTTCTTGTTGTTGTTGTTGTTCTTGTTGTTTTTGTTCTTGTTGTTCTTGTTTTCTTGTTGTTCTTGTTGTTGTTGTTGTCCTTGTTGTTCTTGTTGTTCTTGTTATTCTTGTTGTTCTTGTTGTTCTTGTTGTTCTTGTTGTTCTTGTTGTTCTTGTTTTCTTGTTGTTCTTGTTGTTGTTGTTGTTCTTGTTGTTTCTGTTGTTCTTGTTGTTCTTAAAGTTCATCTTGTTCTTCTTGTTCTTGTTGTTCGTGTTGTTCGTGTTGTTCTTCTTGTTCTTCTTGTCCTTCTTGTTCTTCTTGTTCTTCTTGTTCTTCTTGTTCTTCTTGTTATTGTTGTTCTTGTTGTTGTTGTTGTTCTTGTTGTTCTTGTTGTTCTTGTTGTTCGTGTTGTTCTTCTTGCTCTTGTTGTTCTTGTTGTTCTTGTTGTTCTTGTTTTTCTTGTTGTTCTTGTTTTTCTTGTTGTTCTTGTTTTTCTTGTTGTTCTTGTTGTTCTTGTTGTTCTTGTTGTTCTTGTTGTTCTTGTTGTTCTTGTTGTTCTTGTTCTTGTTGTTCTTGTTGTTCATGTTGTTGTTGTTCTTGTTGTTCTTGTTGTTATTGTTGTTGTTGTTCTTGTTGTTCTTCTTGTTGTTCTTCTTGCTCTTCTTGTTCTTCTTCTTGTTGTTGTTGTTCTTGTTGTTCTTGTTCTTGTTGTTCTTCTTGTTCTTGTTGTTCTTCTTGTTCTAGTTGCTCTTGTTGTTCCTGTTGTTCTAGTTGTTATTGTTGTTCCTGTTGTTCCTGTTGTTCCTGTTGTTCTTGTTGTTCTTGTTGTTCTTGTTGTTCTTGTTGTTCTTGTTGTTCTTGTTGTTCTTGTTGTTCTTGTTGTTCTTGTTGTTCTTGTTGTTCTTGTTGTTCTTGTTGTTCTTGTTGTTCTTGTTGTTCTTGTTGTTCTTGTTGTTCTTGTTGTTCTTGTTGTTCTTGTTGTTCTTGTTGTTCTTGTTGTTCTTGTTGTTCTTGTTGTTCTTGTTGTTCTTGTTGTTCTTGTTGTTCTTGTTGTTCTTGTTGTTCTTGTTGTTCTTGTTGTTCTTGTTGTTCTTGTTGTTCTTGTTGTTCTTGTTGTTCTTGTTGTTCTTGTTGTTCTTGTTGTTCTTGTTGTTCTTGTTGTTCTTGTTGTTCTTGTTGTTCTTGTTGTTCTTGTTGTTCTTGTTGTTCTTGTTGTTCTTGTTGTTCTTGTTGTTCTTGTTGTTCTTGTTGTTCTTGTTGTTCTTCTTGTTCTTGTTGTTCTTCTTGTTCTTCTTGTTCTTGTTGTTCTTGTTGTTCTTGTTGTTCTTGTTGTTCTTGTTGTTCTTGTTGTTCTTCTTGTTCTTGTTGTTCTTCTTGTTCTTGTTGTTCTTGTTGTTCTTGTTGTTCTTGTTGTTCTTGTTGTTCTTGTTGTTCTTGTTGTTCTTGTTGTTCTTGTTGTTCTTGTTGTTCTTGTTGTTCTTGTTGTTCTTGTTGTTCTTGTTGCTCTTGTTGTTCTTGTTGTTCTTGTTGTTCTTGCTGTTGTTGTTCCTGTTGTTCCTGTACTTGTTGTTGTTGTTGTTCTTGTCGTTCTTGTTGTTCTTGTTGTTCTTATTGTTCTTGTTGTTCTTGTTGTTCTTGTTGCTTTAGTCGTTGTTGTTCCCGTTGATCTTGTTCTTGTTGCTCTTGTTGTTGTTGATCCCGTTGTTCTTGTTGTTCTTTTTGTTCTTGTTGTTCTTGTTGTTCTTGTTGTTCTTGTTGTTCTTGTTGTTCTTATTGTTCTTGTTGTTCTTGTTGCTTTCGTCGTTGTTGTTCCCCTTGTTCTTGTTCTTGTTGCTCTTGTTGTTGATGTTCCCGTTGTTCTTGTTGTTGTTGTTGTTGT
>NW_027476101.1:747500-755000 GCF_051020955.1 Megalopta genalis
TGTTGCTCTTGTTGCTCTTGTTGCTCTTCATGTTCTTGTTGCTCTTGTTGCTGTTGTTGCTCTTGTTGCTGTTGTGGTTGTTGTTGTTCTAGTTGTTCTTGTTGTTGTTGTTCTGGTTGTTCTTGTTGTTCTTGTTGTTCCGGTTGTTCCTGTTGTTGTTCTTGTTGTTCTTGTTGTTGTTGTTCTTATTTTTGTTGTTGTTGTTTTTCTCGCTGTTCTTGTTCTTGTTGTTCTTGTTGTTGTTGTTGTTCTTGTTGTTGTTGTTGTTGTTGTTCTTGTTGTTCTTGTTGTTCTTGTTGTTCTTGTTGTTCTTGTTGCTCTTGTTGTTCTCATTGTTTCCGTTGTTCTCGTTGTCCTCGTTGTTCTCGTTGTTCTTGTTGTTCTTGTTGTTCTTTTTGTTCTTTTTGTTCTTGTTGTTCTTGTTGTTCTTGTTGTCCTTGTTGTTGTTGTCGCTGTTGTTGTTCTTGTTGTTCATGTTGTTGTTGTTCTGGTTGATGTTGTTGTTCATGTTCTTGTTTTTCTTGTTGTGCTTGTTGTTCTTTTTGTTCTTGTTGTTATTGTTGCTCTTGTTGCTCTTGTTGTTCATGTTGTTCTTCTTGTACTTGTCGTTCTTGTTGTTCTTGTTGTTCTTGTTGTTCTTGTTGCTCTTGTTGTTCTTGTTGTTCTTGTTGTTCTTGTTGTTCTTGTTGTTCTTGTTCTTGTTGTTCTTGTTTTTCTTGTTTTTCTTGTTGTTCTTGTTGTTCTTGTTGTTCTTGTTGTTCTTGTTGTTCTTGTTGTTCTTGTTGTTCTTGTTGAACTTGTTGCTTTTGTTGCTCTTGTTGTTCTTGTTGTTCTTGTTGTTCTTGTTGTTCTTGTTGCTTTTGTTGCTCTTGTTGTTCTCATTGTTTCCGTTATTCTCGTTGTTCTCGTTGTTCTTCTTGTACTTGTTATTCTTTTTGTCCTTGTTGTTCTTGCTGTTGTTGTTCCCGTTGTTCTTGTTCTTGTTGTTCTTGTTGCTCTTGTTGTTCTTGTTGTTCTTGTTCTTCTTGTTGTTGTTGTTGTTGTTCTTGTTGTTGTTGTTGTTGTTGTTGTTCTTGTTGCTCTTGTTGTTCTTGTTGTTCTTGTTCTTGTTGCTCTTGTTGTTCTTGTTGTTGTTGTTGTTGTTCTTGTTGCTCTTGTTGTTCTTGTTGTTCTTGTTGTTCTTGTTCTTGTTGCTCTTGTTGTTCTTGTTGTTCTTGTTGTTCTTGTTGTTCTTGTTGTTCTTGCTGTTCTTGTTGTTCTTGTTGTTCTTGTTGTTCTCGTTGTTCTTGTTGTTCTTGTTGTTCTTGCTGTTCTTGTTGTTCTTGTTGTTCTTGTTGTTCTTGTTGTTCTTGTTGTTCTTATTGTTCTTGTTGTTCTTGTTGTTCTTGTTGTTCTTTTTGCTCTTGTTGTTCTTGTTGCTCTTGTTGTTCTTGTTGCTCTTGTTGTTCTTGTTGTTCTTGTTGCTCTTGTTGATCTTGTTGCTCTTTTTGCTCTTGTTGCTCTTGTTGCTCTTGTTGCTCTTGTTGCTCTTGTTGCTCTTCATGTTCTTGTTGCTCTTGTTGCTGTTGTTGCTCTTGTTGCTGTTGTGGTTGTTGTTGTTCTAGTTGTTCTTGTTGTTGTTGTTCTTGTTGTTCTTGTTGTTCTTATTGTTCTTGTTGTTCTTGTTGCTTTCGTCGTTGTTGTTCCCGTTGTTCTTGTTCTTGTTGCTCTTGTTGTTGTTGTTCCTGTTGTTCTTGTTGTTGTTGTTGTTGTTCTTGTTGTTCTTGTTGTTCTTGTTGTTCTTGTTGTTCTTGTTGTTCTTGTTGTTCTTGTTGTTCTTGTTGTTCTTGTTGTTCTTGTTGTTCTTGTTGCTCTTGCTGTTCTTGTTGTTCTTGTTGTTCTTGTTGATCTTGTTGCTCTTGTTGTTCTTGTTGTTCTTGTTGTTCTTGTTGTTCTTGTTGTTCTTGTTCTTGTTGTTCTTGTTGTTCTTGTTTTTCTTGTTTTTCTTGTTGTTCTTGTTGTTCTTGTTGTTCTTGTTGTTCTTGTTGTTCTTGTTGTTCTTGTTGTTCTTGTTGTTCTTGTTGTTCTTGTTGTTCTTGCTGTTCATGTTGTTCTTCTTGTTCTTGTTATTCTGTTTGTCCTTGTTGTTCTTGCTGTTGTTGTTCCCGTTGTTCTTGTTGCTCTTGTTGTTCTTGTTGTTCCTGTTGTTCTTGTTCTTCTTGTTGTTGTTGTTGTTCTTGTTGTTGTTGTTCTTGCTGTTCTTGTTCTTGTTGCTCTTGTTGTTCTTGTTGTTCTTGTTGTTCTTGCTGTTCATGTTGTTCTTCTTGTTCTTGTTATTCTTTTTGTCCTTGTTGTTCTTGCTGTTGTTGTTCCCGTTGTTCTTGTTGCTCTTGTTGTTCTTGTTGTTCCTGTTGTTCTTGTTCTTCTTGTTGTTGTTGTTGTTGTTCTTGTTGTTGTTGTTCTTGCTGTTCTTGTTCTTGTTGCTCTTGTTGTTCTTGT
Source organism: Megalopta genalis (assembly GCF_051020955.1). Classification (NCBI taxonomy): domain Eukaryota; kingdom Metazoa; phylum Arthropoda; class Insecta; order Hymenoptera; family Halictidae; genus Megalopta; species Megalopta genalis. Next base: position 749,979 of record NW_027476101.1, read on the forward strand.
TGTTCTCGTTGCTCTTGTTGTTCTTGTTGCTCTTGTTGTTCTTGTTGTTCTTGTTGTTCTTGTTGTTCTTGTTGTTCTTGTTGTTCTTGTTGTTCTTGTTGTTCTTGTTGTTCTTGTTGTTCTTGTTGTTCTTGTTGTTCTTGTTGTTCTTGTTGTTCTTGTTGTTCTTGTTGTTCTTGTTGTTCTTGTTGTTCTTGTTGTTCTTGTTGTTCTTGTTGTTCTTGCTGTTCTTGTCGTTCTTGTTGTTCTTGTTGTTCTTGTTGTTCTTGTTGTTCCTGTTGTTCTTGTTGTTCCTGTTGTACTTGTTGTTCTTGTTGTTCTCGTTGTTCTCGTTGTTCTTGTTGTTCTTGTTGTTCTTGTTGTTCTTGTTGTTCTTGTTGTTCTTGTTGTTCTTGTTGTTCTTGTTGTTCTTGTTGTTCTTGTTGTTCTTGTTGTTCTTGTTGTTCTTGTTGTTCTTGTTGTTCTTGTTGCTCTTGTTGATCTTGTTGCTCTTGTTGCTCTTGTTGCTCTTGTTGCTCTTGTTGCTCTTGTTGCTCTTGTTGCTCTTGTTGCTCTTCATGTTCTTGTTGCTCTTGTTGCTGTTGTTGCTCTTGTTGCTGTTGTGGTTGTTGTTGTTCTAGTTGTTCTTGTTGTTGTTGTTCTGGTTGTTCTTGTTGTTCCGGTTGTTCCTGTTGTTGTTCTTGCTGTTCTTGTTGTTGTTGTTCTTATTTTTGTTGTTGTTGTTTTTCTCGCTGTTCTTGTTCTTGTTGTTCTTGTTGTTGTTGTTGTTCTTGTTGTTGTTGTTGTTCTTGTTGTTCTTGTTGTTCTTGTTGTTCTTGTTGCTCTTGTTGTTCTCATTGTTTCCGTTGTTCTCGTTGTCCTCGTTGTTCTCGTTGTTCTTGTTGTTCTTGTTGTTCTTTTTGTTCTTTTTGTTCTTGTTGTTCTTGTTGTTCTTGTTGTCCTTGTTGTTGTTGTCGCTGTTGTTGTTCTTGTTGTCATGTTGTTGTTGTTCTGGTTGATGTTGTTGTTCATGTTCTTGTTTTTCTTGTTGTGCTTGTTGTTCTTTATGTTCTTGTTGTTATTGTTGCTCTTGTTGCTCTTGTTGCTCTTGTTGTTCATGTTGTTCTTCTTGTACTTGTCGTTCTTGTTGTTCTTGTTGTTCTTGTTGTTCTTGTTGCTCTTGTTGTTCTTGTTGTTCTTGTTGTTCTTGTTGTTCTTGTTGTTCTTGTTCTTGTTGTTCTTGTTGTTCTTGTTTTTCTTGTTTTTCTTGTTGTTCTTGTTGTTCTTGTTGTTCTTGTTGTTCTTGTTGTTCTTGTTGTTCTTGTTGTTCTTGTTGTTCTTGTTGTTCTTGTTGTTCTTGTTGTTCTTGTTGTTCTTGCTGTTCATGTTGTTCTTCTTGTTCTTGTTATTCTTTTTGTCCTTGTTGTTCTTGCTGTTGTTGTTCCCGTTGTTCTTGTTGCTCTTGTTGTTCTTGTTGTTCCTGTTGTTCTTGTTCTTCTTGTTGTTGTTGTTGTTCTTGTTGTTGTTGTTCTTGCTGTTCTTGTTCTTGTTGCTCTTGTTGTTCTTGTTGTTCTCGTTGCTCTTGTTGTTCTTGTTGCTCTTGTTGTTCTTGTTGATCTTGTTGTTCTTCTTGTTCTTGTTGTTCTTGTTGTTCTTGTTGTTCTTGTTGTTCTTGTTGTTCTTGTTGTTCTTGTTGTTCTTGTTGTTCTTGTTGTTCTTGTTGTTCTTGTTGTTCTTGTTGTTCTTGTTGTTCTTGTTGTTCTTGCTGTTCTTGTTGTTCTTGTTGTTCTTGTCGTTCTTGTTGTTCTTGTTGGTCTTGTTGTTCTTGTTGTTCTTGTTGTTCTTGTTGTTCCTGTTGTTCTTGTTGTTCCTGTTGTACTTGTTGTTCTTGTTGTTCTCGTTGTTCTCGTTGTTCTTGTTGTTCTTGTTGTTCTTGTTGTTCTTGTTGTTCTTGTTGTTCTTGTTGTTCTTGTTGTTCTTGTTGTTCTTGTTGTTCATGTTGTTCTTGTTGTTCTTGTTGTTCTTGTTGTTCTTGTTGTTCTTGTTGTTCTTGTTGTTCTTGTTGTTCTTGTTGTTCTTGTTGCTCTTGTTGATCTTGTTGCTCTTGTTGCTCTTGTTGCTCTTGCTGCTCTTGTTGCTCTTGTTGCTCTTGTTGCTCTTGTTGCTCTTCATGTTCTTGTTGCTCTTGTTGCTGTTGTTGCTCTTGTTGCTGTTGTGGTTGTTGTTGTTCTAGTTGTTCTTGTTGTTGTTGTTCTGGTTGTTCTTGTTGTTCTTGTTGTTCCGGTTGTTCCTGTTGTTGTTCTTGTTGTTCTTGTTGTTGTTGTTCTTATTTTTGTTGTTGTTGTTTTTCTCGCTGTTCTTCTTCTTGTTGTTCTTGTTGTTGTTGTTGTTGTTGTTCTTGTTGTTCTTGTTGTTCTTGTTGTTCTTGTTGTTCTTGTTGTTCTTGTTGTTCTTGTTGTTCTTGTTGTTCTTGTTGTTCTTGTTGTTCTTGTTGTTCTTGTTGTTCTTGTTGTTCTTGTTGTTCTTGTTGTTCTTGTTGTTCTTGTTGTTCTTGTTGTTCTTGTTGTTCTTGTTGTTCTTGTTGTTCCGGTTGTTCTTGTTGTTCTTGTTCTTGTTGTTCTTGCTGTTCATGTTGTCTTGTTGTTCTTGTTGTTCTAGTTGTTCTTGTTGTTCCTGTTGTTCTTGTTGTTCTTGTTGTTCTTGTTGTTCTTGTCGTTCTTGGTGTTGTTGTTCTAGTTGTTGTTGTTGCTCTTGTTGTTCCGGTTGTTCATGTTCTTGTTCTTGTTGTTGTTGTTGTTCTTATTTTTGCTGTTGTTGTTGTTGTTTTTCTTGCTGTTCTAGTTCTTGTTGTTCTTGTTGTTCTTGCTGGTCATGTTGTTCTTGTTGTTCTTGTTGTTGTTGTTATTGTCCTTGTTGTTCTTGTTATTCTTGTTGTTCTTGTTCTTCTTGTTGTAATTGTTGTTCTTGTTGTTCGTGTTGTTTTTGTTGTTCTTGTTGTTGTTGTTGTTCTTGTTCTGGTTGTTCTTGTTGTTCTTGTTGTTCCGGCTGTTCTTGTTGTTCTTCTTGTACTTGTTGTTCTCGTTGTTGTTATTGTTGTTGTTGTCCTTGTTGTTGATCTTGTTGTTGTTCTAGTTGTCCTTGTTGTTGCTGTTGTTGTCCTTGTTGTTCTTGTTGTGGTTGTCCTTGTTGTTCTTGTTGTGCTTGTTGTTCTTGTTGATCTTGTTGTTCTTGTTGCTCTTGTTGCTCTTGTTGCTCTCGTTGCTCTTGATGTTCTTGTAGCTCTTGTTGTTCTTGTTGCTCTTGTTGTTCTTGTTGTTCCTGTTGTTCTTGTTCTTCTTGTTGTTGTTGTTGTTGTTCTTCTTGTTGTTGTTCTTGCTGTTCTTGTTCTTGTTGCTCTTGTTGTTCTTGTTGTTCTCGTTGCTCTTGTTGTTCTTGTTGATCTTGTTGTTCTTCTTGTTCTTGTTGTACTTGTTGTTCTTGTTGTTCTTGTTGTTCTTGTTGTTCTTGTTGTTCTTGTTGTTCTTGTTGTTCTTGTTGTTCTTGTTGTTCTTGTTGTTCTTGTTGTTCTTGTTGTTCTTGTTGTTCTTGTTGTTCTTGTTGTTCTTGTTGTTCTTGTTGTTCTTGTTGTTCTTGTTGTTCTTGTTGTTCTTGTTGTTCTTGCTGTTCTTGTCGTTCTTGTTGTTCTTGTCGTTCTTGTTGTTCTTGTTGGTCTTGTTGTTCTTGTTGTTCCTGTTGTTCTTGTTGTTCCTGTTGTACTTGTTGTTCTTGTTGTTCTCGTTGTTCTCGTTGTTCTTGTTGTTCTTGTTGTTCTTGTTGTTCTTGTTGTTCTTGTTGTTCTTGTTGTTCTTGTTGTTCTTGTTGTTCTTGTTGTTCTTGTTGTTCTTGTTGTTCTTGTTGTTCTTGTTGTTCTTGTTGTTCTTGTTGTTCTTGTTGTTCTTGTTGTTCTTGTTGTTCTTGTTGTTCTTGTTGCTCTTGTTGATCTTGTTGCTCTTGTTGCTCTTGTTGCTCTTGTTGCTCTTGTTGATCTTGTTGCTCTTGTTGCTCTTCATGTTCTTGTTGCTCTTGTTGCTGTTGTTGCTCTTGTTGCTGGTGTTGCTCTTGTTGCTGTTGTGGTTGTTGTTGTTCTGGTTGTTCTTGTTGTTCTTGTTGTTCCGGTTGTTCCTGTTGTTGTTCTTGTTGTTCTTGTTGTTGTTGTTCTTATTTTTGTTGTTGTTGTTTTTCTCGCTGTTCTTGTTCTTGTTGTTCTTGTTGTTGTTGTTGTTCTTGTTGTTGTTGTTCTTGTTGTTCTTGTTGTTCTTGTTGTTCTTGTTGTTCTTGTTGTTCTTGTTGTTCTTGTTGTTCTTGTTGTTCTTGTTGTTCTTGTTGTTCTTGTTGTTCTTGTTGTTCTTGTTGTTCTTGTTGTTCTTGTTGTTCTTGTTGTTCTTGTTGTTCTTGTCGTTCTTGATGTTCCGGTTGTTCTTGTTGTTCTTGTTCTTGTTGTTCTTGTTGTTCTTGTTGTACTTGCTGTTCATGTTGTCTTGTTGTTCTTGTTGTTCTAGTTGTTCTTGTTGTTCCTGTTGTTCTTGTTGTTCTTGTTGTTCTTGTCGTTCTTGGTGTTGTTGTTCTAGTTGTTGTTGTTGTTCTTGTTGTTCCGGTTGTTCATGTTCTTGTTCTTGTTGTTTTTCTTGCTGTTCTTGTTCTTGTTGTTCTTGTTGTTCTTGCTGGTCATGTTGTTCTTGTTGTTCTTGTTATTGTTGTTGTTATTGTCCTTGTTGTTCTTGTTATTCTTGTTGTTCTTGTTGTTCTTGTTGTTCTTGTTGTAATTGTTGTTCTTGTTGTTCGTGTTGTTTTTGTTGTTGTTGTTGTTGTTGTTGTTGTTGTTGTTGTTCTAGTTGTTCTTGTTGTTGTTGTTCTGGTTGTTCTTGTTGTTCTTGTTGTTCTTGTTGTTCCGGTTGTTCTTGGTGTTCTTCTTGTACTTGTTGTTCTCGTTGTTGTTATTGTTGTTGTTGTCCTTGTTGTTGTTCTTGTTGTTGTTCTAGTTGTCCTTGTTGTTGTTGTTGTTGT
>NW_027476101.1:757500-765000 GCF_051020955.1 Megalopta genalis
TGTTGTTCGTGTTGTTCGTGTTGTTCTTCTTGTTCTTCTTGTCCTTCTTGTTCTTCTTGTTCTTCTTGTTCTTCTTGTTCTTCTTGTTCTTCTTGTTCATCTTGTTCTTCTTGATCTTCTTGTTATTGTTGTTCTTCTTGCTGTTGTTGTTCTTGTTGTTCTTGTTGTTCTTGTTGTTCGTGTTGTTCTTCTTGCTCTTGTTTTTCTTGATGTTCTTGTTTTTCTTGTTTTTCTTGTCGTTCTTGTTTTTCTTCTTGTTCTTGTTGTTCTTGTTGTTCTTGTTGTTCTTGTTGTTCTTGTTCTTGTTGTTCTTGTTGTTCATGTTGTTGTAGTTCTTGTTGTTCTTGTTGTTCTTGTTGTTATTGTTGTTGTTGTTCTTGTTGTTCTTGTTGTTCTTCTTGTTGTTCTTCTTGTTCTTCTTGTTCTTCTTCTTGTTGTTGTTGTTCTTGTTGTTCTTGTTCTTGTTGTCCTTCTTGTTCTTGTTGTTCTTCTTGTTCTTGTTGCTCTTGTTGTTCTTGTTGTTCTTGTTGTTCTTGCTGTTGTTGTTCCTGTTGTTCCTGTACTTGTTGTTGTTGTTGTTGTTCTTGTCGTTCCTGTTGTTCTTGGTTTTCTTGTTGTTCTTGTTGATCTTGTTGCTTTTGTTGCTCTTGCTGTTCTTGTTGTTCTTGTTGTTCTTGTTGTTCTTGTTGTTCTTGTTGTTCTTGTTGTTCTTGTTGTTCTTGTTGCTTTTGTTGCTCTTGTTGTTCTCATTGTTTCCGTTGTTCTCGTTGTCCTCGTTGTTCTCGTTGTTCTTGTTGTTCTTGTTGTTCTTTTTGTTCTTTTTGTTCTTGTTGTTCTTGTTGTCCTTGTTGTTGTTGTCGCTGTTGTTGTTCTTGTTGTTCATGTTGTTGTTGTTCTGGTTGATGTTGTTGTTCATGTTCTTGTTTTTCTTGTTGTGCTTGTTGTTCTTTTTGTTCTTGTTGTTATTGTTGCTCTTGTTGCTCTTGTTGTTCATGTTGTTCTTCATGTACTTGTTGTTCTTGTTGTTCTTGTTGTTCTTGTTGTTCTTGTTGCTCTTGTTGTTCTTGTTGTTCTTGTTGTTCTTGTTGTTCTTGTTGTTCTTGTTGCTTTTGTTGCTCTTGTTGTTCTCATTGTTTCCGTTATTCTCGTTGTTCTCGTTGTTCTTCTTGTACTTGTTATTCTTTTTGTCCTTGTTGTTCTTGCTGTTGTTGTTCCCGTTGTTCTTGTTCTTGTTGTTCTTGTTGCTCTTGTTGTTCTTGTTGTTCTTGTTCTTCTTGTTGTTGTTGTTGTTGTTCTTGTTGTTGTTGTTGTTGTTGTTGTTCTTGTTGCTCTTGTTGTTCTTGTTGTTCTTGTTCTTGTTGCTCTTGTTGTTCTTGTTGTTGTTGTTGTTGTTCTTGTTGCTCTTGTTGTTCTTGTTGTTCTTGTTGTTCTTGTTCTTGTTGCTCTTGTTGTTCTTGTTGTTCTTGTTGTTCTTGTTGTTCTTGTTGTTCTTGCTGTTCTTGTTGTTCTTGTTGTTCTTGTTGTTCTCGTTGTTCTTGTTGTTCTTGTTGTTCTTGCTGTTCTTGTTGTTCTTGTTGTTCTTGTTGTTCTTGTTGTTCTTGTTGTTCTTATTGTTCTTGTTGTTCTTGTTGTTCTTGTTGTTCTTTTTGCTCTTGTTGTTCTTGTTGCTCTTGTTGTTCTTGTTGCTCTTGTTGTTCTTGTTGTTCTTGTTGCTCTTGTTGATCTTGTTGCTCTTTTTGCTCTTGTTGCTCTTGTTGCTCTTGTTGCTCTTGTTGCTCTTGTTGCTCTTCATGTTCTTGTTGCTCTTGTTGCTGTTGTTGCTCTTGTTGCTGTTGTGGTTGTTGTTGTTCTAGTTGTTCTTGTTGTTGTTGTTCTTGTTGTTCTTGTTGTTCTTATTGTTCTTGTTGTTCTTGTTGCTTTCGTCGTTGTTGTTCCCGTTGTTCTTGTTCTTGTTGCTCTTGTTGTTGTTGTTCCTGTTGTTCTTGTTGTTGTTGTTGTTGTTCTTGTTGTTCTTGTTGTTCTTGTTGTTCTTGTTGTTCTTGTTGTTCTTGTTGTTCTTGTTGTTCTTGTTGTTCTTGTTGTTCTTGTTGTTCTTGTTGCTCTTGCTGTTCTTGTTGTTCTTGTTGTTCTTGTTGATCTTGTTGCTCTTGTTGTTCTTGTTGTTCTTGTTGTTCTTGTTGTTCTTGTTGTTCTTGTTCTTGTTGTTCTTGTTGTTCTTGTTTTTCTTGTTTTTCTTGTTGTTCTTGTTGTTCTTGTTGTTCTTGTTGTTCTTGTTGTTCTTGTTGTTCTTGTTGTTCTTGTTGTTCTTGTTGTTCTTGTTGTTCTTGTTGTTCTTGCTGTTCATGTTGTTCTTCTTGTTCTTGTTATTCTTTTTGTCCTTGTTGTTCTTGCTGTTGTTGTTCCCGTTGTTCTTGTTGCTCTTGTTGTTCTTGTTGTTCCTGTTGTTCTTGTTCTTCTTGTTGTTGTTGTTGTTCTTGTTGTTGTTGTTCTTGCTGTTCTTGTTCTTGTTGCTCTTGTTGTTCTTGTTGTTCTTGTTGTTCTTGCTGTTCATGTTGTTCTTCTTGTTCTTGTTATTCTTTTTGTCCTTGTTGTTCTTGCTGTTGTTGTTCCCGTTGTTCTTGTTGCTCTTGTTGTTCTTGTTGTTCCTGTTGTTCTTGTTCTTCTTGTTGTTGTTGTTGTTGTTCTTGTTGTTGTTGTTCTTGCTGTTCTTGTTCTTGTTGCTCTTGTTGTTCTTGTTGTTCTCGTTGCTCTTGTTGTTCTTGTTGCTCTTGTTGTTCTTGTTGTTCTTGTTGTTCTTGTTGTTCTTGTTGTTCTTGTTGTTCTTGTTGTTCTTGTTGTTCTTGTTGTTCTTGTTGTTCTTGTTGTTCTTGTTGTTCTTGTTGTTCTTGTTGTTCTTGTTGTTCTTGTTGTTCTTGTTGTTCTTGTTGTTCTTGTTGTTCTTGCTGTTCTTGTCGTTCTTGTTGTTCTTGTTGTTCTTGTTGTTCTTGTTGTTCCTGTTGTTCTTGTTGTTCCTGTTGTACTTGTTGTTCTTGTTGTTCTCGTTGTTCTCGTTGTTCTTGTTGTTCTTGTTGTTCTTGTTGTTCTTGTTGTTCTTGTTGTTCTTGTTGTTCTTGTTGTTCTTGTTGTTCTTGTTGTTCTTGTTGTTCTTGTTGTTCTTGTTGTTCTTGTTGTTCTTGTTGTTCTTGTTGCTCTTGTTGATCTTGTTGCTCTTGTTGCTCTTGTTGCTCTTGTTGCTCTTGTTGCTCTTGTTGCTCTTGTTGCTCTTGTTGCTCTTCATGTTCTTGTTGCTCTTGTTGCTGTTGTTGCTCTTGTTGCTGTTGTGGTTGTTGTTGTTCTAGTTGTTCTTGTTGTTGTTGTTCTGGTTGTTCTTGTTGTTCCGGTTGTTCCTGTTGTTGTTCTTGCTGTTCTTGTTGTTGTTGTTCTTATTTTTGTTGTTGTTGTTTTTCTCGCTGTTCTTGTTCTTGTTGTTCTTGTTGTTGTTGTTGTTCTTGTTGTTGTTGTTGTTGTTGTTCTTGTTGTTCTTGTTGTTCTTGTTGTTCTTGTTGCTCTTGTTGTTCTCATTGTTTCCGTTGTTCTCGTTGTCCTCGTTGTTCTCGTTGTTCTTGTTGTTCTTGTTGTTCTTTTTGTTCTTTTTGTTCTTGTTGTTCTTGTTGTTCTTGTTGTCCTTGTTGTTGTTGTCGCTGTTGTTGTTCTTGTTGTCATGTTGTTGTTGTTCTGGTTGATGTTGTTGTTCATGTTCTTGTTTTTCTTGTTGTGCTTGTTGTTCTTTATGTTCTTGTTGTTATTGTTGCTCTTGTTGCTCTTGTTGCTCTTGTTGTTCATGTTGTTCTTCTTGTACTTGTCGTTCTTGTTGTTCTTGTTGTTCTTGTTGTTCTTGTTGCTCTTGTTGTTCTTGTTGTTCTTGTTGTTCTTGTTGTTCTTGTTGTTCTTGTTCTTGTTGTTCTTGTTGTTCTTGTTTTTCTTGTTTTTCTTGTTGTTCTTGTTGTTCTTGTTGTTCTTGTTGTTCTTGTTGTTCTTGTTGTTCTTGTTGTTCTTGTTGTTCTTGTTGTTCTTGTTGTTCTTGTTGTTCTTGTTGTTCTTGCTGTTCATGTTGTTCTTCTTGTTCTTGTTATTCTTTTTGTCCTTGTTGTTCTTGCTGTTGTTGTTCCCGTTGTTCTTGTTGCTCTTGTTGTTCTTGTTGTTCCTGTTGTTCTTGTTCTTCTTGTTGTTGTTGTTGTTCTTGTTGTTGTTGTTCTTGCTGTTCTTGTTCTTGTTGCTCTTGTTGTTCTTGTTGTTCTCGTTGCTCTTGTTGTTCTTGTTGCTCTTGTTGTTCTTGTTGATCTTGTTGTTCTTCTTGTTCTTGTTGTTCTTGTTGTTCTTGTTGTTCTTGTTGTTCTTGTTGTTCTTGTTGTTCTTGTTGTTCTTGTTGTTCTTGTTGTTCTTGTTGTTCTTGTTGTTCTTGTTGTTCTTGTTGTTCTTGTTGTTCTTGCTGTTCTTGTTGTTCTTGTTGTTCTTGTCGTTCTTGTTGTTCTTGTTGGTCTTGTTGTTCTTGTTGTTCTTGTTGTTCTTGTTGTTCCTGTTGTTCTTGTTGTTCCTGTTGTACTTGTTGTTCTTGTTGTTCTCGTTGTTCTCGTTGTTCTTGTTGTTCTTGTTGTTCTTGTTGTTCTTGTTGTTCTTGTTGTTCTTGTTGTTCTTGTTGTTCTTGTTGTTCTTGTTGTTCATGTTGTTCTTGTTGTTCTTGTTGTTCTTGTTGTTCTTGTTGTTCTTGTTGTTCTTGTTGTTCTTGTTGTTCTTGTTGTTCTTGTTGTTCTTGTTGTTCTTGTTGCTCTTGTTGATCTTGTTGCTCTTGTTGCTCTTGTTGCTCTTGCTGCTCTTGTTGCTCTTGTTGCTCTTGTTGCTCTTGTTGCTCTTCATGTTCTTGTTGCTCTTGTTGCTGTTGTTGCTCTTGTTGCTGTTGTGGTCGTTGTTGTTCTAGTTGTTCTTGTTGTTGTTGTTCTGGTTGTTCTTGTTGTTCTTGTTGTTCCGGTTGTTCCTGTTGTTGTTCTTGTTGTTCTTGTTGTTGTTGTTCTTATTTTTGTTGTTGTTGTTTTTCTCGCTGTTCTTCTTCTTGTTGTTCTTGTTGTTGTTGTTGTTGTTGTTCTTGTTGTTCTTGTTGTTCTTGTTGTTCTTATTGTTCTTGTTGTTCTTGTTGTTCTTGTTGTTCTTGTTGTTCTTGTTGTTCTTGTTGTTCTTGTTGTTCTTGTTGTTCTTGTTGTTCTTGTTGTTCTTGTTGTTCTTGTTGTTCTTGTTGTTCTTGTTGTTCTTGTTGTTCTTGTTGTTCTTGTTGTTCTTGTTGTTCTTGTTGTTCTTGTTGTTCCGGTTGTTCTTGTTGTTCTTGTTCTTGTTGTTCTTGCTGTTCATGTTGTCTTGTTGTTCTTGTTGTTCTAGTTGTTCTTGTTGTTCCTGTTGTTCTTGTTGTTCTTGTTGTTCTTGTTGTTCTTGTCGTTCTTGGTGTTGTTGTTCTAGTTGTTGTTGTTGCTCTTGTTGTTCCGGTTGTTCATGTTCTTGTTCTTGTTGTTGTTGTTGTTCTTATTTTTGCTGTTGTTGTTGTTGTTTTTCTTGCTGTTCTAGTTCTTGTTGTTCTTGTTGTTCTTGCTGGTCATGTTGTTCTTGTTGTTCTTGTTGTTGTTGTTATTGTCCTTGTTGTTCTTGTTATTCTTGTTGTTCTTGTTGTTCTTGTTGTAATTGTTGTTCTTGTTGTTCGTGTTGTTTTTGTTGTTCTTGTTGTTGTTGTTGTTCTTGTTCTGGTTGTTCTTGTTGTTCTTGTTGTTCCGGCTGTTCTTGTTGTTCTTCTTGTACTTGTTGTTCTCGTTGTTGTTATTGTTGTTGTTGTCCTTGTTGTTGATCTTGTTGTTGTTCTAGTTGTCCTTGTTGTTGCTGTTGTTGTCCTTGTTGTTCTTGTTGTGGTTGTCCTTGTTGTTCTTGTTGTGCTTGTTGTTCTTGTTGATCTTGTTGTTCTTGTTGCTCTTGTTGCTCTTGTTGCTCTCGTTGCTCTTGATGTTCTTGTAGCTCTTGTTGTTCTTGTTGCTCTTGTTGTTCTTGTTGTTCCTGTTGTTCTTGTTCTTCTTGTTGTTGTTGTTGTTGTTCTTCTTGTTGTTGTTCTTGCTGTTCTTGTTCTTGTTGCTCTTGTTGTTCTTGTTGTTCTCGTTGCTCTTGTTGTTCTTGTTGCTCTTGTTGTTCTTGTTGATCTTGTTGTTCTTCTTGTTCTTGTTGTTCTTGTTGTTCTTGTTGTTCTTGTTGTTCTTGTTGTTCTTGTTGTTCTTGTTGTTCTTGTTGTTCTTGTTGTTCTTGTTGTTCTTGTTGTTCTTGTTGTTCTTGTTGTTCTTGTTGTTCTTGTTGTTCTTGTTGTTCTTGTTGTTCTTGTTGTTCTTGTTGTTCTTGTTGTTCTTGTTGTTCTTGCTGTTCTTGTCGTTCTTGTTGTTCTTGTCGTTCTTGTTGTTCTTGTTGTTCCTGTTGTTCTTGTTGTTCCTGTTGTTCTTGTTGTTCCTGTTGTTCTCGTTGTTCTCGTTGTTCTTGTTGTTCTTGTTGTTCTTGTTGTTCTTGTTGTTCTTGTTGTTCTTGTTGTTCTTGTTGTTCTTGTTGTTCTTGTTGTTCTTGTTGTTCTTGTTGTTCTTGTTGTTCTTGTTGTTCTTGTTGTTCTTGTTGTTCTTGTTGTTCTTGTTGTTCTTGTTGTTCTTGTTGCTCTTGTTGATCTTGTTGCTCTTGTTGCTCTTGTTGCTCTTGTTGCTCTTGTTGATCTTGTTGCTCTTGTTGCTCTTCATGTTCTTGTTGCTCTTGTTGCTGTTGTTGCTCTTGTTGCTGGTGTTGCTCTTGTTGCTGTTGTGGTTGTTGTTGTTCTGGTTGTTCTTGTTGTTCTTGTTGTTCCGGTTGTTCCTGTTGTTGTTCTTGTTGTTCTTGTTGTTGTTGTTCTTATTTTTGTTGTTGTTGTTTTTCTCGCTGTTCTTGTTCTTGTTGTTCTTGTTGTTGTTGTTGTTCTTGTTGTTGTTGTTCTTGTTGTTCTTGTTGTTCTTGTTGTTCTTGTTGTTCTTGTTGTTCTTGTTGTTCTTGTTGTTCTTGTTGTTCTTGTTGTTCTTGTTGTTCTTGTTGTTCTTGTTGTTCTTGTTGTTCTTGTTGTTCTTGTTGTTCTTGTTGTTCTTGTTGTTCTTGTTGTTCTTGTCGTTCTTGATGTTCCGGTTGTTCTTGTTGTTCTTGTTCTTGTTGTTCTTGTTGTTCTTGTTGTACTTGCTGTTCATGTTGTCTTGTTGTTCTTGTTGTTCTAGTTGTTCTTGTTGTTCCTGTTGTTCTTGTTGTTCTTGTTGTTCTTGTCGTTCTTGGTGTTGTTGTTCTAGTTGTTGTTGTTGTTCTTGTTGTTCCGGTTGTTCATGTTCTTGTTCTTGTTGTTTTTCTTGCTGTTCTTGTTCTTGTTGTTCTTGTTGTTCTTGCTGGTCATGTTGTTCTTGTTGTTCTTGTTATTGTTGTTGTTATTGTCCTTGTTGTTCTTGT
>NW_027476101.1:767500-770000 GCF_051020955.1 Megalopta genalis
GATCTTGTTCTTGTTGTTCTTGTTGATCTTGTTGTTGTTGTTCTTGTTGTTCTTGTTGTTGTTGTTCTTGTTGTTCTTGTTGTTCTTGTTGTTCTTGTTTTCTTGTTGTTCTTGTTGTTGTTGTTGTCCTTGTTGTTCTTGTTGTTCTTGTTATTCTTGTTGTTCTTGTTGTTCTTGTTGTTCTTGTTTTCTTGTTGTTCTTGTTGTTGTTGTTGTTCTTGTTGTTTCTGTTGTTCTTGTTGTTCTTAAAGTTCATCTTGTTCTTCTTGTTCTTGTTGTTCGTGTTGTTCGTGTTGTTCTTCTTGTTCTTCTTGTCCTTCTTGTTCTTCTTGTTCTTCTTGTTCTTCTTGTTCTTCTTGTTCTTCTTGTTCATCTTGTTCTTCTTGATCTTCTTGTTATTGTTGTTCTTCTTGCTGTTGTTGTTCTTGTTGTTCTTGTTGTTCTTGTTGTTCGTGTTGTTCTTCTTGTTCTTGTTTTTCTTGTTGTTCTTGTTTTTCTTGTTTTTCTTGTCGTTCTTGTTTTTCTTCTTGTTCTTGTTGTTCTTGTTGTTCTTGTTGTTCTTGTTCTTGTTGTTCTTGTTGTTCATGTTGTTGTAGTTCTTGTTGTTCTTGTTGTTCTTGTTGTTATTGTTGTTGTTGTTCTTGTTGTTCTTGTTGTTCTTCTTGTTGTTCTTCTTGTTCTTCTTGTTCTTCTTCTTGTTGTTGTTGTTCTTGTTGTTCTTGTTCTTGTTGTCCTTCTTGTTCTTGTTGTTCTTCTTGTTCTTGTTGCTCTTGTTGTTCTTGTTGTTCTTGTTGTTCTTGCTGTTGTTGTTCCTGTTGTTCCTGTACTTGTTGTTGTTGTTGTTGTTCTTGTCGTTCCTGTTGTTCTTGGTTTTCTTGTTGTTCTTGTTGATCTTGTTGCTTTTGTTGCTCTTGCTGTTCTTGTTGTTCTTGTTGTTCTTGTTGTTCTTGTTGTTCTTGTTGTTCTTGTTGTTCTTGTTGTTCTTGTTGTTCTTGTTGCTTTTGTTGCTCTTGTTGTTCTCATTGTTTCCGTTGTTCTCGTTGTCCTCGTTGTTCTCGTTGTTCTTGTTGTTCTTGTTGTTCTTTTTGTTCTTTTTGTTCTTGTTGTTCTTGTTGTCCTTGTTGTTGTTGTCGCTGTTGTTGTTCTTGTTGTTCATGTTGTTGTTGTTCTGGTTGATGTTGTTGTTCATGTTCTTGTTTTTCTTGTTGTGCTTGTTGTTCTTTTTGTTCTTGTTGTTATTGTTGCTCTTGTTGCTCTTGTTGTTCATGTTGTTCTTCATGTACTTGTTGTTCTTGTTGTTCTTGTTGTTCTTGTTGTTCTTGTTGCTCTTGTTGTTCTTGTTGTTCTTGTTGTTCTTGTTGTTCTTGTTCTTGTTGTTCTTGTTTTTCTTGTTTTTCTTGTTGTTCTTGTTGTTCTTGTTGTTCTTGTTGTTCTTGTTGTTCTTGTTGTTCTTGTTGTTCTTGTTGTTCTTGTTGTTCTTGTTGTTCTTGTTGTTCTTGTTGTTCTTGTTGTTCTTGTTGTTCTTGTTGTTCTTGTTGCTCTTGTTGTTCTTGCTGTTCATGTTGTTCTTCTTGTTCTTGTTATTCTTTTTGTCCTTGTTGTTCTTGCTGTTGTTGTTCCCGTTGTTCTTGTTGCTGTTGTTGTTCTTGTTGTTCCTGTTGTTCTTGTTCTTCTTGTTGTTGTTGTTGTTGTTCTTGTTGTTTTTGTTCTTGCTGTTCTTGTTCTTGTTGCTCTTGTTGTTCTTGTTGCTCTTGTTGTTCTTGTTGCTCTTGTTGTTCTTGTTGATCTTGTTGTTCTTCTTGTTCTTGTTGTTCTTGTTGTTCTTGTTGTTCTTGTTGTTCTTGTTGTTCTTGTTGTTCTTGTTGTTCTTGTTGTTCTTCTTGTTCTTGTTGTTCTTGTTGTTCTTGTTGTTCTTGTCGTTCTTGTTGTTCATGTTCATCTTGTTGTTCTTGTTGTTCTTGTTGTTCTTGTTGTTCTTGTTGTTCTTGTTGTTCTTGTTGTTCTTGTTGTTCTTGTTGTTCTTGTTGTTCTTGTTGTTCTTGTTGTTCTTGTTGTTCTTGTTGTACTTGTTGTTCTTGTTGTTCTTGTTGTTCTTGTTGTTCTTGTTATTCTTGTTGTTCTTGTTGTTCTTGTTGTTCTTGTTGTTCTTGTTGTTCTTGTTGTTCTTGTTGTTCTTGTTGATCTTGATGTTGTTGTTGTTCTTGTTGTTCTTGTTGTTCGTGTTGTTCTTGTTGTTCTTGTTGTTCTTATTGTTCTTGTTGTTCTTGTTGCTTTCGTCGTTGTTGTTCCCGTTGTTCTTGTTCTTGTTGCTCTTGTTGTTGTTGTTCCCGTTGTTCTTGTTGTTGTTGTTGTGCTTGTTGTTCTTGTTGTTCTTGTTGTCGTTGTTATTGTTGTTCTTGTTGTTCTTGTTGTTCTTGTTGTTCTTGTTGTTCTTGTTGTTCTTGTTGTTCTTGTTGTTCTTGTTGTTCTTGTTGTTCTTGTTGTTCTTGTTGTTCTTGTT
>NW_027476101.1:777500-800000 GCF_051020955.1 Megalopta genalis
TGTTGTTCTTGTTGTTATTGTTGTTGTTGTTCTTGTTGTTCTTGTTGTTCTTCTTGTTGTTCTTCTTGTTCTTCTTGTTCTTCTTCTTGTTGTTGTTGTTCTTGTTGTTCTTGTTCTTGTTGTCCTTCTTGTTCTTGTTGTTCTTCTTGTTCTTGTTGCTCTTGTTGTTCTTGTTGTTCTTGTTGTTCTTGCTGTTGTTGTTCCTGTTGTTCCTGTACTTGTTGTTGTTGTTGTTGTTCTTGTCGTTCCTGTTGTTCTTGGTTTTCTTGTTGTTCTTGTTGATCTTGTTGCTTTTGTTGCTCTTGCTGTTCTTGTTGTTCTTGTTGTTCTTGTTGTTCTTGTTGTTCTTGTTGTTCTTGTTGTTCTTGTTGTTCTTGTTGCTTTTGTTGCTCTTGTTGTTCTCATTGTTTCCGTTGTTCTCGTTGTCCTCGTTGTTCTCGTTGTTCTTGTTGTTCTTGTTGTTCTTTTTGTTCTTTTTGTTCTTGTTGTTCTTGTTGTCCTTGTTGTTGTTGTCGCTGTTGTTGTTCTTGTTGTTCATGTTGTTGTTGTTCTGGTTGATGTTGTTGTTCATGTTCTTGTTTTTCTTGTTGTGCTTGTTGTTCTTTTTGTTCTTGTTGTTATTGTTGCTCTTGTTGCTCTTGTTGTTCATGTTGTTCTTCATGTACTTGTTGTTCTTGTTGTTCTTGTTGTTCTTGTTGTTCTTGTTGCTCTTGTTGTTCTTGTTGTTCTTGTTGTTCTTGTTGTTCTTGTTCTTGTTGTTCTTGTTTTTCTTGTTTTTCTTGTTGTTCTTGTTGTTCTTGTTGTTCTTGTTGTTCTTGTTGTTCTTGTTGTTCTTGTTGTTCTTGTTGTTCTTGTTGTTCTTGTTGTTCTTGTTGTTCTTGTTGTTCTTGTTGTTCTTGTTGCTCTTGTTGTTCTTGCTGTTCATGTTGTTCTTCTTGTTCTTGTTATTCTTTTTGTCCTTGTTGTTCTTGCTGTTGTTGTTCCCGTTGTTCTTGTTGCTGTTGTTGTTCTTGTTGTTCCTGTTGTTCTTGTTCTTCTTGTTGTTGTTGTTGTTGTTCTTGTTGTTTTTGTTCTTGCTGTTCTTGTTCTTGTTGCTCTTGTTGTTCTTGTTGCTCTTGTTGTTCTTGTTGCTCTTGTTGTTCTTGTTGATCTTGTTGTTCTTCTTGTTCTTGTTGTTCTTGTTGTTCTTGTTGTTCTTGTTGTTCTTGTTGTTCTTGTTGTTCTTGTTGTTCTTGTTGTTCTTCTTGTTCTTGTTGTTCTTGTTGTTCTTGTTGTTCTTGTCGTTCTTGTTGTTCATGTTCATCTTGTTGTTCTTGTTGTTCTTGTTGTTCTTGTTGTTCTTGTTGTTCTTGTTGTTCTTGTTGTTCTTGTTGTTCTTGTTGTTCTTGTTGTTCTTGTTGTTCTTGTTGTTCTTGTTGTTCTTGTTGTTCTTGTTGTTCTTGTTGTTCTTGTTGTACTTGTTGTTCTTGTTGTTCTTGTTGTTCTTGTTGTTCTTGTTATTCTTGTTGTTCTTGTTGTTCTTGTTGTTCTTGTTGTTCTTGTTGTTCTTGTTGTTCTTGTTGTTCTTGTTGATCTTGATGTTGTTGTTGTTCTTGTTGTTCTTGTTGTTCGTGTTGTTCTTGTTGTTCTTGTTGTTCTTATTGTTCTTGTTGTTCTTGTTGCTTTCGTCGTTGTTGTTCCCGTTGTTCTTGTTCTTGTTGCTCTTGTTGTTGTTGTTCCCGTTGTTCTTGTTGTTGTTGTTGTGCTTGTTGTTCTTGTTAATCTTGTTGTCGTTGTTATTGTTGTTCTTGTTGTTCTTGTTGTTCTTGTTGTTCTTGTTGTTCTTGTTGTTCTTGTTGTTCTTGTTGTTCTTGTTGTTCTTGTTGTTCTTGTTGTTCTTGTTGTTCTTGTTGTTCTTGTTGTTCTTGTTGTTCTTGTTGTTCTTGTTGTTCTTGTTGTTCTTGTTGTTCATGTTGTTCTTCTTGTTCTTGTTATTCTTTTTGTCCTTGTTGTACTTGCTGTTGTTGTTCCCGTTGTTCTTGTTCTTGTTGTTCTTGTTGCTCTTGTTGTTCTTGTTGTTC
Organism: Megalopta genalis; assembly: GCF_051020955.1. Classification (NCBI taxonomy): domain Eukaryota; kingdom Metazoa; phylum Arthropoda; class Insecta; order Hymenoptera; family Halictidae; genus Megalopta; species Megalopta genalis. The sequence goes on from NW_027476101.1 coordinate 779,561, forward strand.
CTGTTGTTCTTGTTGCTCTTGTTGTTCTTGTTGTTCTTGTTGTTCTTGTTGTTCTTGTTGTTCTTGTTGCTCTTGTTGATCTTGTTGCTCTTGTTGCTCTTATTGCTCTTGTTGCTTTTGTTGCTCTTGTTGCTCTTCATGCTCTTGTTGCTCTTGTTGCTGTTGTTGCTCTTGTTGCTGTTGTGGTTGTTGTTGTTCTAGTTGTTCTTGTTGTTGTTGTTCTGGATGTTCTTGTTCTTCTTGTTGTTCCGGTTGTTCTTGTTGCTTTCGTCGTTGTTGTTCCCGTTGTTCTTGTTCTTGTTGCTCTTGTTGTTGTTGTTCCCGTTGTTCTTGTTGTTCTTGTTGTTCTTGTTTTCTTGTTGTTCTTGTTGTTGTTGTTGTTCTTGTTGTTTCTGTTGTTCTTGTTGTTCTTAAAGTTCATCTTGTTCTTCTTGTTCTTGTTGTTCGTGTTGTTCTTCTTGTTCTTCTTGTCCTTCTTGTTCTTCTTGTTCTTCTTGTTCTTCTTGTTCTTCTTGTTCTTCTTGTTCTTCTTGTTCTTCTTGTTCTTCTTGTTCTTCTTGTTCTTCTTGTTCTTCTTGTTCTTCTTGTTCTTCTTGTTCTTCTTGTTCTTCTTGTTCTTCTTGTTATTGTTGTTCTTCTTGTTGTTGTTGTTCTTGTTGTTCTTTTTGTTCTTGTTGTTATTGTTGCTCTTGTTGCTCTTGTTGTTCATGTTGTTCTTCATGTACTTGTTGTTCTTGTTGTTCTTGTTGTTCTTGTTGTTCTTGTTGCTCTTGTTGTTCTTGTTGTTCTTGTTGTTCTTGTTGTTCTTGTTCTTGTTGTTCTTGTTTTTCTTGTTTTTCTTGTTGTTCTTGTTGTTCTTGTTGTTCTTGTTGTTCTTGTTGTTCTTGTTGTTCTTGTTGTTCTTGTTGTTCTTGTTGTTCTTGTTGTTCTTGTTGTTCTTGTTGTTCTTGTTGTTCTTGTTGCTCTTGTTGTTCTTGCTGTTCATGTTGTTCTTCTTGTTCTTGTTATTCTTTTTGTCCTTGTTGTTCTTGCTGTTGTTGTTCCCGTTGTTCTTGTTGCTGTTGTTGTTCTTGTTGTTCCTGTTGTTCTTGTTCTTCTTGTTGTTGTTGTTGTTGTTCTTGTTGTTTTTGTTCTTGCTGTTCTTGTTCTTGTTGCTCTTGTTGTTCTTGTTGCTCTTGTTGTTCTTGTTGCTCTTGTTGTTCTTGTTGATCTTGTTGTTCTTCTTGTTCTTGTTGTTCTTGTTGTTCTTGTTGTTCTTGTTGTTCTTGTTGTTCTTGTTGTTCTTGTTGTTCTTGTTGTTCTTCTTGTTCTTGTTGTTCTTGTTGTTCTTGTTGTTCTTGTCGTTCTTGTTGTTCATGTTCATCTTGTTGTTCTTGTTGTTCTTGTTGTTCTTGTTGTTCTTGTTGTTCTTGTTGTTCTTGTTGTTCTTGTTGTTCTTGTTGTTCTTGTTGTTCTTGTTGTTCTTGTTGTTCTTGTTGTTCTTGTTGTTCTTGTTGTTCTTGTTGTTCTTGTTGTACTTGTTGTTCTTGTTGTTCTTGTTGTTCTTGTTGTTCTTGTTATTCTTGTTGTTCTTGTTGTTCTTGTTGTTCTTGTTGTTCTTGTTGTTCTTGTTGTTCTTGTTGTTCTTGTTGATCTTGATGTTGTTGTTGTTCTTGTTGTTCTTGTTGTTCGTGTTGTTCTTGTTGTTCTTGTTGTTCTTATTGTTCTTGTTGTTCTTGTTGCTTTCGTCGTTGTTGTTCCCGTTGTTCTTGTTCTTGTTGCTCTTGTTGTTGTTGTTCCCGTTGTTCTTGTTGTTGTTGTTGTGCTTGTTGTTCTTGTTAATCTTGTTGTCGTTGTTATTGTTGTTCTTGTTGTTCTTGTTGTTCTTGTTGTTCTTGTTGTTCTTGTTGTTCTTGTTGTTCTTGTTGTTCTTGTTGTTCTTGTTGTTCTTGTTGTTCTTGTTGTTCTTGTTGTTCTTGTTGTTCTTGTTGTTCTTGTTGTTCTTGTTGTTCTTGTTGTTCTTGTTGTTCATGTTGTTCTTCTTGTTCTTGTTATTCTTTTTGTCCTTGTTGTACTTGCTGTTGTTGTTCCCGTTGTTCTTGTTCTTGTTGTTCTTGTTGCTCTTGTTGTTCTTGTTGTTCCTGTTGTTCTTGTTGCTCTTGTTGTTCTTGTTGTTCTTGTTGTTCTTGTTGTTCTTGTTGTTCTTGTTGCTCTTGTTGATCTTGTTGCTCTTGTTGCTCTTATTGCTCTTGTTGCTTTTGTTGCTCTTGTTGCTCTTCATGCTCTTGTTGCTCTTGTTGCTGTTGTTGCTCTTGTTGCTGTTGTGGTTGTTGTTGTTCTAGTTGTTCTTGTTGTTGTTGTTCTGGATGTTCTTGTTCTTCTTGTTGTTCCGGTTGTTCTTGTTGCTTTCGTCGTTGTTGTTCCCGTTGTTCTTGTTCTTGTTGCTCTTGTTGTTGTTGTTCCCGTTGTTCTTGTTGTTCTTGTTGTTCTTGTTTTCTTGTTGTTCTTGTTGTTGTTGTTGTTCTTGTTGTTTCTGTTGTTCTTGTTGTTCTTAAAGTTCATCTTGTTCTTCTTGTTCTTGTTGTTCGTGTTGTTCTTCTTGTTCTTCTTGTCCTTCTTGTTCTTCTTGTTCTTCTTGTTCTTCTTGTTCTTCTTGTTCTTCTTGTTCTTCTTGTTCTTCTTGTTCTTCTTGTTCTTCTTGTTCTTCTTGTTCTTCTTGTTCTTCTTGTTCTTCTTGTTCTTCTTGTTCTTCTTGTTCTTCTTGTTCTTCTTGTTATTGTTGTTCTTCTTGTTGTTGTTGTTCTTGTTGTTCTTGTTGTTCTTGTTGTTCTTGTTGTTCTTGTTGTTCTTGTTGTTCTTGTTGTTCTTGTTGTTCTTGTTGTTCATGATGCTGTTGTTCTTGTTGATCTTGTTCTTGTTGTTCTTGTTGATCTTGTTGTTGTTGTTCTTGTTGTTGTTGTTCTTGTTGTTCTTGTTGTTCTTGTTGTTCTTGTTGTTCTTGTTGTTCTTGTTGTTCTTGTTGTTCTTGTTGTTCTTGTTGTTCTTGTTGTTCTTGTTGTTCTTGTTGTTCTTGTTGCTCTTGTTGTTCTTGTTGCTCTTGTTGTTCTTGTTGCTCTTGTTGTTCTTGTTGTTCTTGTTGTTCTTGTTGTTCTTGTTGTTCTTGTTGTTCTTGTTGCTCATGTTGCTCTTGTTGTTCTTGTTGTTCTTGTTGTTCTTGTTGCTCATGTTGCTCTTGTTGCTCTTGTTGCTGTTGTTGCTCTTGTTGTTCTGGTTGTTGATGTTCTTGTTGTTCATGTTGTTCTTGTTGTTGTTGTTGTTGTTGTTCTTGTTGTTCTTGTTGTTCTTGTTGTTCTTGTTGTTCTTGTTGTTCTTGTTGTTCTTGTTGTTCTTGTTGTTCTTGTTGTTCTTGTTGTTCTTGTTGTTCTTGTTGTTCTTGTTGTTCCTGTTGTTCTTGTTGTTCTTGTTGTTCTTGTTGTTCTTGTTGTTCTTGTTGTTCTTGTTGTTCTTGTTGCTCTTGTTGTTCTTGTTGTTCTTGTTGTTCTTGTTGTTCTTGTTGTTCTTGTTGTTCTTGTTGTTCTTGTTGTTCTTGTTGTTCTTGTTGTTCTTGTTGTTCTTGTTGTTCTTGTTGATCTTGTTCTTGTTGTTCTTGTTTTTCTTGTTGTTCTTGTTGTTCTTGTTGTTCATGTTGCTGTTGTTCTTGTTGATCTTGTTGTACTTGTTCTTGTTGTTCTTGTTGATCTTGTTGTTGTTCTTGTTGTTCTTGTTGTTGTTGTTCTTGTTGTTCTTGTTGTTCTTGTTGTCCTTGTTGTTCTTGTTGTTCTTGTTCTTGTTGTTCTTGTTGTTCTTGTTGCTGTTGTTGTTCTTGTTGTTCATGTTGTTGTTGTTCTGGTTGATGTTGTTGTTCTTGTTCTTGTTTTTCTTGCTGTGCTTGTTGTAACTTGTTGTTCTTGTTGTTATTGTTGCTCTTGTTGCTCTTGTTGTTCATGTTGTTCTTGTTGTTCTTGTTGTTCTTGTTGTTCTTGTTGTTCTTGTTGTTCTTGTTGTTCTTGTTGTTCTTGTTGTTCTTGTTGTTCTTGTTGTTCTTGTTGTTCTTGTTGTTCTTGTTGTTCTTGTTGTTCTTGTTTGTCCTTTTTGCTGTTTTTGTTGTTCTTGTTGTTCTTGTTATTCTTGTTGTTCTCGTTGTTTTCGTTGTTCTCGTTGTTCTCGTTGTTCTCGTTGTTCTCGTTGCTCTCGTTGCTCTCGTTGTTCTCGTTGTCCTCGTTGTTCTTGTTGTTCTTGTTGTTCTTGTTGTTCTTTTTGTTCTTGTTGTTCTTTTTGTTCTTGTTGTTCTTGTTGTTCTTGCTGTTGTTGTTGTTCTTGTTGTTCTTGTTGTTCTTGTTGTTCTTGTTGTTCTTGTTGTTCTTGTTATTCTTGCTGTTCTTGTTGCTCTTGTTGATCTTGTTGCTCTTGTTGCTCTTGTTGCTCTTGTTGCTCTTGTTGCTCTTGTTGCTGTTGTTGCTCTTGTTGCTGTTGTGGTTGTTGTTGTTCTTGTTGTTGTTGTTCTGGTTGTTCTTGTTGTTCTTGTTGTTCCGGTTGTTGTTGTTGTTGTTCTTGTTGCTCTTGTTGTTGTTGTTCTTATTTTTGTTGTTGTTGTTTTTCTTGCTGTTCTTGTTCTTGTTGTTCTTGTTGTTCTTTCTGGTCATGTTGTTGTTCTTGTTGTTCTTGTTGTTCTTGTTGTTCTTGTTGTTCTTGTTGTTCTTGTTGTTCCCGTTGTTCTTGTTCTTGTTGCTCTTGTTGTTGTTGTTCCCGTTGTTCTTGTTGTTGTTGTTGTTGTTCTTGTTGTTCTTGTTGTCGTTGTTCTTGTTGTTCTTGTTGTTCTTGTTGTTGTTGTTGTTCTTGTTGTTCTTGTTGTCGTTGTTCTTGTTGTTCTTGTTGTTCTTGTTGTTCTTGTTGTTCTTGTTGATCTTGTTGTTCTTGTTGTTCTTGTTGTTCTTGTTGTTCTTGTTGTTCTTGTTGTTCTTGTTGTCGTTGTTCTTGTTGTTCTTGTTGTTCTTGTTGTCGTTGTTCTTGTTGTTCTTGTTGTTCTTGTTGTTCTTGTTGTTCTTGTTGTTCGTGTTGTTCTTGTTGTTCTTGTTGTTCTTGTTGTTCTTGTTGTTCTTGTTGTTCTTGTTGTTCTTGTTGTTCTTGTTGTTCTTGTTGTTCTTGTTGTTCTTGTTGTTCTTGTTGTTCTTGTTGTTCTTGTTGTTCTTGTTGTTCTTGTTGTTCTTGTTGTTCTTGTTGTTCTTGTTGTTCTTGTTGCTCTTGTTGCTCTTGTTGTTCTTGTTGTTCTTGTTGTTCTTGTTGTTCTTGTTGTACTTGTTGTTCTTGTTGTTCTTGTTGTTCTTGCTGTTCTTGTTGTTCTAGTTGTTCTTGTTGTTCTTGTTGTTCTTGTTGTTCTTGTTGTTCTTGTTGTTCTTGTTATTCTTGTTGTTCTTGTTGCTCTTGTTGCTCTGGTTGATCTTGTTGCTCTTCTTGCTCTTGTTGCTCTTGTTGCTCTTGTTGCTCTTGTTGCTGTTGTTGCTCTTGTTGCTGTTGTGGTTGTTGTAGTTCTTGTTGTTGTTGTTCTGGTTGTTCTTGTTGTTCTTGTTGATCTTGTTGTACTTGTTCTTGTTGTTCTTGTTGATCTTGTTGTTGTTCTTGTTGTTCTTGTTGTTCTTGTTGTTCTTGTTGTTCTTGTTGTTCTTGTTGTTCTTGTTGTTCTTGTTGTTCTTGTTGTTCTTGTTGTTCTTGTTGTTCTTGTTGTTCTTGTTGTTCTTGTTGTTCTTGTTGTTCTTGTTGTTCTTGTTGTTCTTGTTGTTCTTGTTGTTCTTGTTGTTCTTGTTGTTCTTGTTGTTCTTGTTGTTCTTGTTGTTCTTGTTGTTCTTGTTGTTCTTGTTGTTCTTGTTGTTCTTGTTGTTCTTGTTGTTCTTGTTGTTCTTGTTGTTCTTGTTGTTCTTGTTGTTCTTGTTGTTCTTGTTGTTCATGATGCTGTTGTTCTTGTTGATCTTGTTCTTGTTGTTCTTGTTGATCTTGTTGTTGTTGTTCTTGTTGTTCTTGTTCTTGTTGTTCTTGTTGTTCTTGTTGTTCTTGTTGTTCTTGTTGTTCTTGTTGTTCTTGTTGTTCTTGTTTTTCTTGTTGCTCTTGTTGTTCTTGTTGCTCTTGTTGTTCTTGTTGCTCTTGTTGCTCTTGTTGCTCTTGTTGTTCTTGTTGTTCTTGTTGTTCTTGTTGTTCTTGTTGTTCTTGTTGTTCTTGTTGTTCTTGTTGATCTTGTTGTTCTTGTTGTTCTTGTTGCTCATGTTGCTCATGTTGCTCTTGTTGCTCTTGTTGCTGTTGTTGCTCTTGTTGTTCATGTTGTTCTTGTTGTTGTTGTTGTTGTTGTTCTTGTTGTTGTTGTTGTTGTTGTTCTTGTTGTTCTTGTTGTTCTTGTTGTTCTTGTTGTTCTTGTTGTTCTTGTTGTTCTTGTTGTTCTTGTTGTTCTTGTTGTTCTTGTTGTTCTTGTTGTTCTTGTTGTTCTTGTTGTTCTTGTTGTTCTTGTTGTTCTTGTTGTTCTTGTTGTTCTTGTTGTTCTTGTTGTTCTTGTTGTTTTTGTTGGTCTTGTTGTTCTTGTTGTTCTTGTTGTTGTTCTTGTTGTTGTTGTTGTTCTTGCTGTTCTTGTTGTAGTTGTTGTTATTGTCCTTGTTGTTGTTGTAGTTCTTGTTGTTCTTGTTGTTTTTGTTGATATTGTTGTTCTTGTTGTTCTTGTTGTTCTTTTTGCTGTTTTTGTTGTTCTTGTTGTTCTTGTTATTCTTGTTGTTCTCGTTGTTCTCGTTGTTCTCGTTGTTCTCGTTGTTCTCGTTGTTCTTGTTGTTCTCGTTGTTCTCGTTGTTCTCGTTGTTCTCGTTGCTCTCGTTGATCTCGTTGTTCTCGTTGTCCTCGTTGTTCTTGTTGTTCTTGTTGTTCTTGTTGTTCTTGTTGTTCCTTTGTTCTTGTTGTTCTTGTTGTTCTTGCTGTTCTTGTTGTTCTTGTTGTTCTTGTTGTTCTTGTTGTTCTTGTTGTTCTTGTTGTTCTTGTTATTCTTGCTGTTCTTGTTGCTCTTGTTGATCTTGTTGCTCTTGTTGCTCTTGTTGCTCTTGTTGCTCTTGTTGCTCTTGTTGCTGTTGTTGCTCTTGTTGCTGTTGTGGTTGTTGTTGTTCTTGTTGTTGTTCTGGTTGTTCTTGTTGTTCTTGTTGTTCCGGTTGTTGTTGTTGTTGTTCTTGTTGCTCTTGTTGTTGTTGTTCTTATTTTTGTTGTTGTTGTTTTTCTTGCTGTTCTTGTTCTTGTTGTTCTTGTTGTTCTTTCTGGTCATGTTGTTGTTCTTGTTGTTCTTGTTGTTCTTGTTGTTCTTGTTGTTCTTGTTGTTCTTGTTGTTCTTGTTGTTCTTGTTGTTCTTGTTGTTCTTGTTGTTCCTGTTGTTCTTGTTGTTCTTGTTGTTCTTGATGTTCTTGTTGTTCTTGTTGTTCTTGTTGTTCTTGTTGTTCTTGTTGTTCTTGTTGTTCTTGTTGTTCTTGTTGTTCTTGTTGTTCTTGTTGTTCTTGTTGATCTTGTTCTTGTTGTTCTTGTTTTTCTTGTTGTTCTTGTTGTTCTTGTTGTTCATGTTGCTGTTGTTCTTGTTGATCTTGTTGTACTTGTTCTTGTTGTTCTTGTTGATCTTGTTGTTGTTCTTGTTGTTCTTGTTGTTGTTGTTCTTGTTGTTCTTGTTGTTCTTGATGTCCTTGTTGTTCTTGCTGTTCTTGTTCTTGTTGTTCTTGTTGTTCTTGTTGCTGTTGTTGTTCTTGTTGTTCATGTTGTTGTTGTTCTGGTTGATGTTGTTGTTCTTGTTCTTGTTTTTCTTGCTGTGCTTGTTGTAACTTGTTGTTCTTGTTGTTATTGTTGCTCTTGTTGCTCTTGTTGTTCATGTTGTTCTTGTTGTTCTTGTTGTTCTTGTTGTTCTTGTTGTTCTTGTTGTTCTTGTTGTTCTTGTTGTTCTTGTTGTTCTTGTTGTTCTTGTTGTTCTTGTTGTTCTTGTTGTTCTTGTTGTTCTTGTTGTTCTTGTTGTTCTTGTTTGTTCTTTTTGCTGTTTTTGTTGTTCTTGTTATTCTTGTCGTTCTCGTTGTTTTCGTTGTTCAGGTTGTTCTCGTTGTTCTCGTTGTTCTCGTTGCTCTCGTTGCTCTCGTTGTTCTCGTTGTCCTCGTTGTTCTTGTTGTTCTTGTTGTTCTTGTTGTTCTTGTTGTTCTTTTTGTTCTTGTTGTTCTTTTTGTTCTTGTTGTTCTTGTTGTTCTTGCTGTTGTTGTTGTTCTAGTTGTTCTTGTTGTTCTTGTTGCTCTTGTTGTTCTTGTTGTTCTTGTTGTTCTTGTTGTTCTTGTTGTTCTTGTTGTTCTTGTTGTTCTTGTTGTTCTTGTTGTTCTTGTTGTTCTTGTTTGTTCTTTTCGCTGTTTTTGTTGTTCTTGTTGTTCTTGTTATTCTTGTTGTTCTCGTTGTTTTCGTTGTTCTCGTTGTTCTCGTTGTTCTCGTTGTTCTCGTTGCTCTCGTTGTTCTCGTTGTCCTCGTTGTTCTTGTTGTTCTTTTTGTTCTTGTTGTTCTTTTTGTTCTTGTTGTTCTTGTTGTTCTTGCTGTTGTTGTTGTTCTAGTTGTTCTTGTTGTTCTTGTTGTTCTTGTTGTTCTTGTTGTTCTTGTTATTCTTGTTGTTCTTGTTGCTCTTGTTGATCTTGTTGCTCTTGTTGCTCTTGTTGTTCTTGTTGTTCTTGTTGTTCTTGTTGCTCTTGTTGCTCTTGTTGTTCTTGTTGAACTTGTTGAACTTGTTGCTTTTGTTGCTCTCGTTGTTTCCGTTGGTCTCGTTGTTCCCGTTGTTCCCGCTGTTCTCGTTGTTCTCGTTGTTCTCGTTGCTCTGGTTGTTCTTGTTGTTCTTGTTGTTCTTGTTGTTCTTGTTCTCTTGTTGTTCTTGTTGTTCTTGTTGTTCTTGTTCTTCTTGTTGTTCTTGTTGTTCTTGATGCTCTTGTTGTTCTTGATGCTCTTGTTGTTCCTGTTGTTCTTGTTGTTCTTGTTGTTCTTCTTGTTCTTGTTATTCTTTTTGTCCTTGTCGTTCTTGCTGTTGTTGTTCCCGTTGTTCTTGATCTTGTTGTTCTTCTTGTTGTTGTTGTTCTTGTTGTTCTTGCTGTTGTTGTTCCTGCTGTTCTTGTTCTTGTTGTTGTTGTTGTTCTTGTTGTTGTTGTTGTTGTTCTTGTTGTTCACCTTGTTGTGGTTCTGGTAGATGTTGTTGTTCTTGTTCTTGTTGTTCTTGTTGTTCTTGTTGTTCTTGTTGCTCTTGTTGCTCTTGTTGCTCTTGTTGTTCTTGTTGAACTTGTTGAACTTGTTGCTTTTGTTGCTCTCGTTGTTTCCGTTGGTCTCGTTGTTCCCGTTGTTCACGCTGTTCTCGTTGTTCTCGTTGTTCTCGTTGCTCTGGTTGTTCTTGTTGTTCTTGTTGTTCTTGTTGTTCTTGTTGTTCTTGTTGTTCTTGTTCTCTTGTTGTTCTTGTTGTTCTTGTTGTTCTTGTTCTTCTTGTTGTTCTTGTTGTTCTTGATGCTCTTGTTGTTCTTGATGCTCTTGTTGTTCCTGTTGTTCTTGTTGTTCTTGTTGTTCTTCTTGTTCTTGTTATTCTTTTTGTCCTTGTCGTTCTTGCTGTTGTTGTTCCCGTTGTTCTTGATCTTGTTGTTTTTCTTGTTGTTGTTGTTCTTGTTGTTGTTGTTCTTGTTGCTCTTGTTGTTCTTGTTGTTCTTGTTGTTCTTGTTGTTCTTGTTGTTCTTGTTGTTCCTGTTGTTCTTGTTGTTCTTGTTGTTCTTGTTGTTCTTGTTGATCTTGTTGTTGTTGTTCTTGTTGTTCTTGTTGTTGTTGTTCTTGTTGTTGTTGTTCTTGTTGTTGTTGTTCTTGTTGTTGTTGTTCTTGTTGTTGTTGTTCTTGTTGTTCTTGTTGTTGTTGTTCTTGTTGTCGTCGTCCTTGTTGTTGTTGTAGTTCTTAACGTTCTTGTTGATCTTGTTGTTGTTGTTCTTGTTGTTCTTGTTGTTCTTGTTGTTCTTGTTGTTCTTGTTGTTCTTGTTATTCTTGCTGTTCTTGTTGCTCTTGTTGATCTTGTTGCTCTTGTTGCTCTTGTTGCTCTTGTTGCTCTTGTTGCTCTTGTTGCTGTTGTTGCTCTTGTTGCTGTTGTGGTTGTTGTTGTTCTTGTTGTTGTTGTTCTGGTTGTTCTTGTTGTTCTTGTTGTTCCGGTTGTTGTTGTTGTTGTTCTTGTTGCTCTTGTTGTTGTTGTTCTTATTTTTGTTGTTGTTGTTTTTCTTGCTGTTCTTGTTCTTGTTGTTCTTGTTGTTCTTTCTGGTCATGTTGTTGTTCTTGTTGTTCTTGTTGTTCTTGTTGTTCTTGTTGTTCTTGTTGTTCTTGTTGTTCTTGTTGTTCTTGTTGTTCTTGTTGTTCTTGTTGTTCCTGTTGTTCTTGTTGTTCTTGTTGTTCTTGATGTTCTTGTTGTTCTTGTTGTTCTTGTTGTTCTTGTTGTTCTTGTTGTTCTTGTTGTTCTTGTTGTTCTTGTTGTTCTTGTTGTTCTTGTTGTTCTTGTTGATCTTGTTCTTGTTGTTCTTGTTTTTCTTGTTGTTCTTGTTGTTCTTGTTGTTCATGTTGCTGTTGTTCTTGTTGATCTTGTTGTACTTGTTCTTGTTGTTCTTGTTGATCTTGTTGTTGTTCTTGTTGTTCTTGTTGTTGTTGTTCTTGTTGTTCTTGTTGTTCTTGATGTCCTTGTTGTTCTTGTTGTTCTTGTTCTTGTTGTTCTTGTTGTTCTTGTTGCTGTTGTTGTTCTTGTTGTTCATGTTGTTGTTGTTCTGGTTGATGTTGTTGTTCTTGTTCTTGTTTTTCTTGCTGTGCTTGTTGTAACTTGTTGTTCTTGTTGTTATTGTTGCTCTTGTTGCTCTTGTTGTTCATGTTGTTCTTGTTGTTCTTGTTGTTCTTGTTGTTCTTGTTGTTCTTGTTGTTCTTGTTGTTCTTGTTGTTCTTGTTGTTCTTGTTGTTCTTGTTGTTCTTGTTGTTCTTGTTGTTCTTGTTGTTCTTGTTGTTCTTGTTGTTCTTGTTGTTCTTGTTTGTTCTTTTTGCTGTTTTTGTTGTTCTTGTTATTCTTGTCGTTCTCGTTGTTTTCGTTGTTCTCGTTGTTCTCGTTGTTCTCGTTGTTCTCGTTGCTCTCGTTGCTCTCGTTGTTCTCGTTGTCCTCGTTGTTCTTGTTGTTCTTGTTGTTCTTGTTGTTCTTGTTGTTCTTTTTGTTCTTGTTGTTCTTTTTGTTCTTGTTGTTCTTGTTGTTCTTGCTGTTGTTGTTGTTCTAGTTGTTCTTGTTGTTCTTGTTGCTCTTGTTGTTCTTGTTGTTCTTGTTGTTCTTGTTGTTCTTGTTGTTCTTGTTGTTCTTGTTGTTCTTGTTGTTCTTGTTGTTCTTGTTTGTTCTTTTTGCTGTTTTTGTTGTTCTTGTTGTTCTTGTTATTCTTGTTGTTCTCGTTGTTTTCGTTGTTCTCGTTGTTCTCGTTGTTCTCGTTGTTCTCGTTGCTCTCGTTGTTCTCGTTGTCCTCGTTGTTCTTGTTGTTCTTTTTGTTCTTGTTGTTCTTTTTGTTCTTGTTGTTCTTGTTGTTCTTGCTGTTGTTGTTGTTCTAGTTGTTCTTGTTGTTCTTGTTGTTCTTGTTGTTCTTGTTGTTCTTGTTATTCTTGTTGTTCTTGTTGCTCTTGTTGATCTTGTTGCTCTTGTTGCTCTTGTTGTTCTTGTTGTTCTTGTTGTTCTTGTTGCTCTTGTTGCTCTTGTTGTTCTTGTTGAACTTGTTGAACTTGTTGCTTTTGTTGCTCTCGTTGTTTCCGTTGGTCTCGTTGTTCCCGTTGTTCCCGCTGTTCTCGTTGTTCTCGTTGTTCTCGTTGCTCTGGTTGTTCTTGTTGTTCTTGTTGTTCTTGTTGTTCTTGTTCTCTTGTTGTTCTTGTTGTTCTTGTTGTTCTTGTTCTTCTTGTTGTTCTTGTTGTTCTTGATGCTCTTGTTGTTCTTGATGCTCTTGTTGTTCCTGTTGTTCTTGTTGTTCTTGTTGTTCTTCTTGTTCTTGTTATTCTTTTTGTCCTTGTCGTTCTTGCTGTTGTTGTTCCCGTTGTTCTTGATCTTGTTGTTCTTCTTGTTGTTGTTGTTCTTGTTGTTCTTGCTGTTGTTGTTCCTGCTGTTCTTGTTCTTGTTGTTGTTGTTGTTCTTGTTGTTGTTGTTGTTGTTCTTGTTGTTCACCTTGTTGTGGTTCTGGTAGATGTTGTTGTTCTTGTTCTTGTTGTTCTTGTTGTTCTTGTTGTTCTTGTTGCTCTTGTTGCTCTTGTTGCTCTTGTTGTTCTTGTTGAACTTGTTGAACTTGTTGCTTTTGTTGCTCTCGTTGTTTCCGTTGGTCTCGTTGTTCCCGTTGTTCACGCTGTTCTCGTTGTTCTCGTTGTTCTCGTTGCTCTGGTTGTTCTTGTTGTTCTTGTTGTTCTTGTTGTTCTTGTTGTTCTTGTTGTTCTTGTTGTTCTTGTTCTCTTGTTGTTCTTGTTGTTCTTGTTGTTCTTGTTCTTCTTGTTGTTCTTGTTGTTCTTGATGCTCTTGTTGTTCTTGATGCTCTTGTTGTTCCTGTTGTTCTTGTTGTTCTTGTTGTTCTTCTTGTTCTTGTTATTCTTTTTGTCCTTGTCGTTCTTGCTGTTGTTGTTCCCGTTGTTCTTGATCTTGTTGTTCTTCTTGTTGTTGTTGTTCTTGTTGTTCTTGCTGTTGTTGTTCCTGCTGTTCTTGTTCTTGTTGTTGTTGTTGTTCTTGTTGTTGTTGTTCTTGTTGCTCTTGTTGTTCTTGTTGTTCTTGTTGTTCTTGTTGTTCTTGTTGTTCTTGTTGTTCCTGTTGTTCTTGTTGTTCTTGTTGTTCTTGTTGTTCTTGTTGATCTTGTTGTTGTTGTTCTTGTTGTTCTTGTTGTTGTTGTTCTTGTTGTTGTTGTTCTTGTTGTTGTTGTTCTTGTTGTTGTTGTTCTTGTTGTTGTTGTTCTTGTTGTTCTTGTTGTTGTTGTTCTTGTTGTTGTCGTCCTTGTTGTTGTTGTAGTTCTTAACGTTCTTGTTGATCTTGTTGTTGTTGTTCTTGTTGTTCTTGTTGTTCTTGTTGTTCTTGTTGTTCTTGTTGTTCTTGTTCTTGTTGTTCTTGTTTTTCTTGTTTTTCTTGTTGTTCTTGTTGTTCTTGTTGTTCTTGTTGTTCTTGTTGTTCTTGTTGTTCTTGTTGTTCTTGTTGTTCTTGTTGTTCTTGTTGTTCTTGTTGTTCTTGTTATTCTCGTTGTTCTTGTTGTTCTTGTTGTTCTTGTTGTTCTTGTTGCTCTTGTTGTTCTTGCTGTTCATGTTGTTCTTCTTGTTCTTGTTATTCTTTTTGTCCTTGTTGTTCTTGCTTTTGTTGTTCCCGTTGTTCTTGTTGCTGTTGTTGTTCTTGTTGTTCCTGTTGTTCTTGTTCTTCTTGTTGTTGTTGTTGTTGTTCTTGTTGTTCTTGTTGTTCTTGTTGTTCTTGTTGTTCTTGTTGCTCTTGTTGTTCTTGCTGTTCATGTTGTTCTTCTTGTTCTTGTTATTCTTTTTGTCCTTGTTGTTCTTCTTGTTCTTGTTGTTCTTGTTGTTCTTGTTGTTCTTGTTGTTCTTGTTGTTCTTGTTGTTCTTGTTGTTCTTGTTGTTCTTGTTGTTCTTGTTGTTCTTGTTGTTCTTGTTGTTCTTGTTGTTCTTGTTGTTCTTGTCGTTCTTGTTGTTCTTGTCGTTCTTGTTGTTCATGTTCTTCTTGTTGTTCTTGTTGTTCTTGTTGTTCTTGTTGTTCTTGTTGTTCTTGTTGTTCTTGTTGTTCTTGTTGTTCTTGTTGTTCTTGTTGTTCTTGTTGTTCTTGTTGTCCTTTTTGTTCTTGTTGTTCTTGTTGTTCTTGTTGTTCTTGTTGTTCTTGTTGTTCTTGTTGTTCTTGTTGTTCTTGTTGTTCTTGTTGTTCTTGTTGTTCTTGTTGTTCTTGTTGTTCTTGTTGTTCTTGTTGTTCTTGTTGTTCTTGTTGTTCTTGTTGTTCTTGTTGTTCTTGTTGTTCTTGTTGTTCTTGTTGTTCTTGTTGTTCTTGTTGATCTTGATGTTGTTGTTGTTCTTGTTGTTCTTGTTGTTCTTGTTGTTCGTGTTGTTCTTGTTGTTCTTGTTGTTCTTATTGTTCTTGTTGTTCTTGTTGCTTTCGTCGTTGTTGTTCCCGTTGTTCTTGTTCTTGTTGCTCTTGTTGTTGTTGTTCCCGTTGTTCTTGTTGTTGTTGTTGTGCTTGTTGTTCTTGTTGTTCTTGTTGTCGTTGTTATTGTTGTTCTTGTTGTTCTTGTTCTTGTTGTTCTTGTTTTTCTTGTTTTTCTTGTTGTTCTTGTTGTTCTTGTTGTTCTTGTTGTTCTTGTTGTTCTTGTTGTTCTTGTTATTCTTGTTGTTCTTGTTGTTCTTGTTGTTCTTGTTGAACTTGTTGAACTTGTTGCTTTTGTTGCTCTCGTTGTTTCCGTTGGTCTCGTTGTTCCCGTTGTTCCCGCTGTTCTCGTTGTTCTCGTTGTTCTCGTTGCTCTGGTTGTTCTTGTTGTTCTTGTTGTTCTTGTTGTTCTTGTTGTTCTTGTTGTTCTTGTTCTCTTGTTGTTCTTGTTGTTCTTGCTGTTGTTGTTCCTGCTGTTCTTGTTCTTGTTGTTGTTGTTGTTCTTGTTGTTGTTGTTCTTGTTGCTCTTGTTGTTCTTGTTGTTCTTGTTGTTCTTGTTGTTCTTGTTGTTCTTGTTGTTCCTGTTGTTCTTGTTGTTCTTGTTGTTCTTGTTGTTCTTGTTGATCTTGTTGTTGTTGTTCTTGTTGTTCTTGTTGTTGTTGTTCTTGTTGTTGTTGTTCTTGTTGTTGTTGTTCTTGTTGTTGTTGTTCTTGTTGTTGTTGTTCTTGTTGTTGTTGTTCTTGTTGTTCTTGTTGTTGTTGTTCTTGTTGTTGTCGTCCTTGTTGTTGTTGTAGTTCTTAACGTTCTTGTTGATCTTGTTGTTGTTGTTCTTGTTGTTCTTGTTGTTCTTGTTGTTCTTGTTGTTCTTGTTCTTGTTGTTCTTGTTTTTCTTGTTGTTCTTGTTGTTCTTGTTGTTCTTGTTGTTCTTGTTGTTCTTGTTGTTCTTGTTGTTCTTGTTGTTCTTGTTGTTCTTGTTGTTCTTGTTGTTCTTGTTGTTCTTGTTGTTCTTGTTGTTCTTGTTGCTCTTGTTGTTCTTGCTGTTCATGTTGTTCTTCTTGTTCTTGTTATTCTTTTTGTCCTTGTTGTTCTTGCTGTTGTTGTTCCCGTTGTTCTTGTTGCTGTTGTTGTTCTTGTTGTTCCTGTTGTTCTTGTTCTTCTTGTTGTTGTTGTTGTTGTTCTTGTTGTTTTTGTTCTTGCTGTTCTTGTTCTTGTTGCTCTTGTTGTTCTTGTTGCTCTTGTTGTTCTTGTTGCTCTTGTTGTTCTTGTTGATCTTGTTGTTCTTGTTGTTCTTGTTGTTCTTGTTGTTCTTGTTGTTCTTGTTGTTCTTGTTGTTCTTGTTGTTCTTGTTGTTCTTGTTGTTCTTGTTGTTCTTGTTGTTCTTGTTGTTCTTGTTGTTCTTGTTGTTCTTGTTGTTCTTGTTGCTCTTGTTGATCTTGTTGCTCTTGTTGCTCTTGTTGCTCTTGTTGCTCTTGTTGCTCTTGTTGCTCTTGTTGCTCTTGTTGCTCTTCATGTTCTTGTTGCTCTTGTTGCTGTTGTTGCTCTTGTTGCTGTTGTGGTTGTTGTTGTTCTAGTTGTTCTTGTTGTTGTTGTTCTGGTTGTTCTTGTTGTTCTTGTTGTTCCGGTTGTTCCTGTTGTTGTTCTTGCTGTTCTTGTTGTTGTTGTTCTTATTTTTGTTGTTGTTGTTTTTCTCGCTGTTCTTGTTCTTGTTGTTCTTGTTGTTGTTGTTGTTCTTGTTGTTGTTGTTGTTGTTGTTCTTGTTGTTCTTGTTGTTCTTGTTGTTCTTGTTGTTCTTGTTGCTCTTGTTGTTCTCATTGTTTCCGTTGTTCTCGTTGTCCTCGTTGTTCTCGTTGTTCTTGTTGTTCTTGTTGTTCTTTTTGTTCTTTTTGTTCTTGTTGTTCTTGTTGTTCTTGTTGTCCTTGTTGTTGTTGTCGCTGTTGTTGTTCTTGTTGTTCATGTTGTTGTTGTTCTGGTTGATGTTGTTGTTCATGTTCTTGTTTTTCTTGTTGTGCTTGTTGTTCTTTTTGTTCTTGTTGTTATTGTTGCTCTTGTTGCTCTTGTTGTTCATGTTGTTCTTCTTGTACTTGTCGTTCTTGTTGTTCTTGTTGTTCTTGTTGTTCTTGTTGCTCTTGTTGTTCTTGTTGTTCTTGTTGTTCTTGTTGTTCTTGTTCTTGTTGTTCTTGTTTTTCTTGTTTTTCTTGTTGTTCTTGTTGTTCTTGTTGTTCTTGTTGTTCTTGTTGTTCTTGTTGTTCTTGTTGTTCTTGTTGTTCTTGTTGTTCTTGTTGTTCTTGTTGTTCTTGTTGTTCTTGTTGTTCTTGTTGTTCTTGTTGTTCTTGTTGTTCTTGTTGTTCTTGTTGTTCTTGCTGTTCATGTTGTTCTTCTTGTTCTTGTTATTCTTTTTGTCCTTGTTGTTCTTGCTGTTGTTGTTCCCGTTGTTCTTGTTGCTCTTGTTGTTCTTGTTGTTCCTGTTGTTCTTGTTCTTCTTGTTGTTGTTGTTGTTCTTGTTGTTGTTGTTCTTGCTGTTCTTGTTCTTGTTGCTCTTGTTGTTCTTGTTGTTCTCGTTGCTCTTGTTGTTCTTGTTGCTCTTGTTGTTCTTGTTGATCTTGTTGTTCTTCTTGTTCTTGTTGTTCTTGTTGTTCTTGTTGTTCTTGTTGTTCTTGTTGTTCTTGTTGTTCTTGTTGTTCTTGTTGTTCTTGTTGTTCTTGTTGTTCTTGTTGTTCTTGTTGTTCTTGTTGTTCTTGCTGTTCTTGTTGTTCTTGTTGTTCTTGTCGTTCTTGTTGTTCTTGTTGGTCTTGTTGTTCTTGTTGTTCTTGTTGTTCTTGTTGGTCCTGTTGTTCTTGTTGTTCCTGTTGTACTTGTTGTTCTTGTTGTTCTCGTTGTTCTCGTTGTTCTTGTTGTTCTTGTTGTTCTTGTTGTTCTTGTTGTTCTTGTTGTTCTTGTTGTTCTTGTTGTTCTTGTTGTTCTTGTTGTTCTTGTTGTTCTTGTTGTTCTTGTTGTTCTTGTTGTTCTTGTTGTTCTTGTTGTTCTTGTTGTTCTTGTTGTTCTTGTTGCTCTTGTTGATCTTGTTGCTCTTGTTGCTCTTGTTGCTCTTGTTGCTCTTGTTGCTCTTGTTGCTCTTGTTGCTCTTGTTGCTCTTCATGTTCTTGTTGCTCTTGTTGCTGTTGTTGCTCTTGTTGCTGTTGTGGTTGTTGTTGTTCTAGTTGTTCTTGTTGTTGTTGTTCTGGTTGTTCTTGTTGTTCTTGTTGTTCCGGTTGTTCCTGTTGTTGTTCTTGTTGTTCTTGTTGTTGTTGTTCTTATTTTTGTTGTTGTTGTTTTTCTCGCTGTTCTTGTTCTTGTTGTTCTTGTTGTTGTTGTTGTTGTTCTTGTTGTTGTTGTTGTTGTTGTTCTTGTTGTTCTTGTTGTTCTTGTTGTTCTTATTGTTCTTGTTGTTCTTGTTGTTCTTGTTGTTCTTGTTGTTCTTGTTGTTCTTGTTGTTCTTGTTGTTCTTGTTGTTCTTGTTGTTCTTGTTGTTCTTGTTGTTCTTGTTGTTCTTGTTGTTCTTGTTGTTCTTGTTGTTCTTGTTGTTCTTGTTGTTCCGGTTGTTCTTGTTGTTCTTGTTCTTGTTGTTCTTGCTGTTCATGTTGTCTTGTTGTTCTTGTTGTTCTAGTTGTTCTTGTTGTTCCTGTTGTTCTTGTTGTTCTTGTTGTTCTTGTTGTTCTTGTCGTTCTTGGTGTTGTTGTTCTAGTTGTTGTTGTTGCTCTTGTTGTTCCGGTTGTTCATGTTCTTGTTCTTGTTGTTGTTGTTGTTCTTATTTTTGCTGTTGTTGTTGTTGTTTTTCTTGCTGTTCTAGTTCTTGTTGTTCTTGTTGTTCTTGCTGGTCATGTTGTTCTTGTTGTTCTTGTTGTTGTTGTTATTGTCCTTGTTGTTCTTGTTATTCTTGTTGTTCTTGTTGTTCTTGATGTTCTTGTTGTAATTGTTGTTCTTGTTGTTCGTGTTGTTTTTGTTGTTCTTGTTGTTGTTGTTGTTCTTGTTGTTGTTCTAGTTGTTCTTGTTGTTGTTGTTCTGGTTGTTCTTGTTGTTCTTGTTGTTCCGGCTGTTCTTGTTGTTCTTCTTGTACTTGTTGTTCTCGTTGTTGTTATTGTTGTTGTTGTCCTTGTTGTTGATCTTGTTGTTGTTCTAGTTGTCCTTGTTGTTGCTGTTGTTGTCCTTGTTGTTCTTGTTGTGGTTGTCCTTGTTGTTCTTGTTGTGCTTGTTGTTCTTGTTGATCTTGTTGTTCTTGTTGCTCTTGTTGCTCTTGTTGCTCTCGTTGCTCTTGATGTTCTTGTAGCTCTTGTTGTTCTTGTTGCTCTTGTTGTTCTTGTTGTTCCTGTTGTTCTTGTTCTTCTTGTTGTTGTTGTTGTTGTTCTTCTTGTTGTTGTTCTTGCTGTTCTTGTTCTTGTTGCTCTTGTTGTTCTTGTTGTTCTCGTTGCTCTTGTTGTTCTTGTTGCTCTTGTTGTTCTTCTTGTTCTTGTTGTTCTTGTTGTTCTTGTTGTTCTTGTTGTTCTTGTTGTTCTTGTTGTTCTTGTTGTTCTTGTTGTTCTTGTTGTTCTTGTTGTTCTTGTTGTTCTTGTTGTTCTTGTTGTTCTTGTTGTTCTTGTTGTTCTTGTTGTTCTTGTTGTTCTTGTTGTTCTTGTTGTTCTTGCTGTTCTTGTCGTTCTTGTTGTTCTTGTCGTTCTTGTTGTTCTTGTTGGTCTTGTTGTTCTTGTTGTTCCTGTTGTTCTTGTTGTTCCTGTTGTACTTGTTGTTCTTGTTGTTCTCGTTGTTCTCGTTGTTCTTGTTGTTCTTGTTGTTCTTGTTGTTCTTGTTGTTCTTGTTGTTCTTGTTGTTCTTGTTGTTCTTGTTGTTCTTGTTGTTCTTGTTGTTCTTGTTGTTCTTGTTGTTCTTGTTGTTCTTGTTGTTCTTGTTGTTCTTGTTGTTCTTGTTGTTCTTGTTGTTCTTGTTGCTCTTGTTGATCTTGTTGCTCTTGTTGCTCTTGTTGCTCTTGTTGCTCTTGTTGCTCTTGTTGATCTTGTTGCTCTTGTTGCTCTTCATGTTCTTGTTGCTCTTGTTGCTGTTGTTGCTCTTGTTGCTGGTGTTGCTCTTGTTGCTGTTGTGGTTGTTGTTGTTCTGGTTGTTCTTGTTGTTCTTGTTGTTCCGGTTGTTCCTGTTGTTGTTCTTGTTGTTCTTGTTGTTGTTGTTCTTATTTTTGTTGTTGTTGTTTTTCTCGCTGTTCTTGTTCTTGTTGTTCTTGTTGTTGTTGTTGTTCTTGATGTTGTTGTTCTTGTTGTTCTTGTTGTTCTTGTTGTTCTTGTTGTTCTTGTTGTTCTTGTTGTTCTTGTTGTTCTTGTTGTTCTTGTTGTTCTTGTTGTTCTTGTTGTTCTTGTTGTTCTTGTCGTTCTTGATGTTCCGGTTGTTCTTGTTGTTCTTGTTCTTGTTGTTCTTGTTGTTCTTGTTGTTCTTGCTGTTCATGTTGTCTTGTTGTTCTTGTTGTTCTAGTTGTTCTTGTTGTTCCTGTTGTTCTTGTTGTTCTTGTTGTTCTTGTTGTTCTTGTCGTTCTTGGTGTTGTTGTTCTAGTTGTTGTTGTTGTTCTTGTTGTTCCGGTTGTTCATGTTCTTGTTCTTGTTGTTTTTCTTGCTGTTCTTGTTCTTGTTGTTCTTGTTGTTCTTGCTGGTCATGTTGTTCTTGTTGTTCTTGTTGTTGTTGTTGTTATTGTCCTTGTTGTTCTTGTTATTCTTGTTGTTCTTGTTGTTCTTGTTGTTCTTGTTGTAATTGTTGTTCTTGTTGTTCGTGTTGTTTTTGTTGTTGTTGTTGTTGTTGTTGTTGTTGTTGTTGTTCTAGTTGTTCTTGTTGTTGTTGTTCTGGTTGTTCTTGTTGTTCTTGTTGTTCTTGTTGTTCCGGTTGTTCTTGGTGTTCTTCTTGTACTTGTTGTTCTCGTTGTTGTTATTGTTGTTGTTGTCCTTGTTGTTGTTCTTGTTGTTGTTCTAGTTGTCCTTGTTGTTGTTGTTGTTGTCCTTGTTGTTCTTGTTGTGGTTGTCCTTGTTGTTCTTGTTGTGCTTGTTGTTCTTGTTGATCTTGTTGTTCTTGTTGCTCTTGTTGCTCTTGTTGCTCTCGTTGCTCTTGATGTTCTTGTAGCTCTTGTTGTTCTTGTTGTTCTTGTTGTTGTTCTAGTTGTTCTTGTTTTTGTTGTTGTTGTTGTTGTTCTTGTCGTTGTGGTTCTTGTTGTTCCTGTTGTTGTTGTTGTTCTTGTTGTTCTTGTTGTTGTTGTTGTTGTTCTTGTTGTTCACC
>NW_027476101.1:802500-822500 GCF_051020955.1 Megalopta genalis
TGTTTTCTTGTTGTTCTTGTTGTTGTTGTTGTCCTTGTTGTTCTTGTTGTTCTTGTTATTCTTGTTGTTCTTGTTGTTCTTGTTGTTCTTGTTTTCTTGTTGTTCTTGTTGTTGTTGTTGTTCTTGTTGTTTCTGTTGTTCTTGTTGTTCTTAAAGTTCATCTTGTTCTTCTTGTTCTTGTTGTTCGTGTTGTTCGTGTTGTTCTTCTTGTTCTTCTTGTCCTTCTTGTTCTTCTTGTTCTTCTTGTTCTTCTTGTTCTTCTTGTTCATCTTGTTCTTCTTGATCTTCTTGTTATTGTTGTTCTTCTTGCTGTTGTTGTTCTTGTTGTTCTTGTTGTTCGTGTTGTTCTTGTTGTTCTTGCTGTTGTTGTTCCTGTTGTTCCTGTACTTGTTGTTGTTGTTGTTGTTCTTGTCGTTCCTGTTGTTCTTGTTGTTCTTGTTGTTCTTGTTGTTCTTCTTGTTCTTGTTGTTCCTGTTGTTCTTGTTGTTC
This sequence comes from Megalopta genalis, assembly GCF_051020955.1. Classification (NCBI taxonomy): domain Eukaryota; kingdom Metazoa; phylum Arthropoda; class Insecta; order Hymenoptera; family Halictidae; genus Megalopta; species Megalopta genalis. The sequence continues at coordinate 802,990 of NW_027476101.1, forward strand.
TTGTTGTTCTTGTTGTTCTTGTTGTTCTTGTTGTCCTTGTTGTTCTTGTTGTTCTTGTTGTTCTTGTTGTTCTTGTTGTTCTTGTTGTTCTTGTTGTTCTTGTTGTTCTTGTTGTTCTTGTTGTTCTTGTTGTTCTTGTTGTTCTTGGTTTTCTTGTTGTTCTTGTTGATCTTGTTGCTTTTGTTGCTCTTGCTGTTCTTGTTGTTCTTGTTGTTCTTGTTGTTCTTGTTGTTCTTGTTGTTCTTGTTGTTCTTGTTGTTCTTGTTGTTCTTGTTGCTTTTGTTGCTCTTGTTGTTCTCATTGTTTCCGTTGTTCTCGTTGTCCTCGTTGTTCTCGTTGTTCTTGTTGTTCTTGTTGTTCTTTTTGTTCTTTTTGTTCTTGTTGTTCTTGTTGTCCTTGTTGTTGTTGTCGCTGTTGTTGTTCTTGTTGTTCATGTTGTTGTTGTTCTGGTTGATGTTGTTGTTCATGTTCTTGTTTTTCTTGTTGTGCTTGTTGTTCTTTTTGTTCTTGTTGTTATTGTTGCTCTTGTTGCTCTTGTTGTTCATGTTGTTCTTGTTGTTCTTGTTGTTCTTGTTGTTCTTGTTGCTCTTGTTGTTCTTGTTGTTCTTGTTGTTCTTGTTGTTCTTGTTCTTGTTGTTCTTGTTTTTCTTGTTTTTCTTGTTGTTCTTGTTGCTCTTGTTGTTCTTGTTGCTCTTGTTGTTCTTGTTGCTCTTGTTGTTCTTGTTGATCTTGTTGTTCTTGTTGCTCTTGTTGTTCTTGTTGATCTTGTTGTTCTTGTTGTTCTTGTTGTTCTTGTTGTTCTTGATGTTCTTGTTGTTCTTGTTGTTCTTGTTGTTCTTGTTGTTCTTGTTGTTCTTGTTGTTCTTGTTGTTCTTGTTGTTCTTGATGTCCTTGTTGTTCTTGTTGTTCTTGTTCTTGTTGTTCTTGTTGTTCTTGTTGCTGTTGTTGTTCTTGTTGTTCATGTTGTTGTTGTTCTGGTTGATGTTGTTGTTCTTGTTCTTGTTTTTCTTGCTGTGCTTGTTGTAACTTGTTGTTCTTGTTGTTATTGTTGCTCTTGTTGCTCTTGTTGTTCATGTTGTTCTTGTTGTTCTTGTTGTTCTTGTTGTTCTTGTTGTTCTTGTTGTTCTTGTTGTTCTTGTTGTTCTTGTTGTTCTTGTTGTTCTTGTTGTTCTTGTTGTTCTTGTTGTTCTTGTTGTTCTTGTTGTTCTTGTTGTTCTTGTTGTTCTTGTTTGTTCTTTTTGCTGTTTTTGTTGTTCTTGTTATTCTTGTCGTTCTCGTTGTTTTCGTTGTTCTCGTTGTTCTCGTTGTTCTCGTTGTTCTCGTTGCTCTCGTTGCTCTCGTTGTTCTCGTTGTCCTCGTTGTTCTTGTTGTTCTTGTTGTTCTTGTTGTTCTTGTTGTTCTTTTTGTTCTTGTTGTTCTTTTTGTTCTTGTTGTTCTTGTTGTTCTTGCTGTTGTTGTTGTTCTAGTTGTTCTTGTTGTTCTTGTTGCTCTTGTTGTTCTTGTTGTTCTTGTTGTTCTTGTTGTTCTTGTTGTTCTTGTTGTTCTTGTTGTTCTTGTTGTTCTTGTTGTTCTTGTTGTTCTTGTTTGTTCTTTTTGCTGTTTTTGTTGTTCTTGTTGTTCTTGTTATTCTTGTTGTTCTCGTTGTTTTCGTTGTTCTCGTTGTTCTCGTTGTTCTCGTTGTTCTCGTTGCTCTCGTTGTTCTCGTTGTCCTCGTTGTTCTTGTTGTTCTTTTTGTTCTTGTTGTTCTTTTTGTTCTTGTTGTTCTTGTTGTTCTTGCTGTTGTTGTTGTTCTAGTTGTTCTTGTTGTTCTTGTTGTTCTTGTTGTTCTTGTTGTTCTTGTTATTCTTGTTGTTCTTGTTGCTCTTGTTGATCTTGTTGCTCTTGTTGCTCTTGTTGTTCTTGTTGTTCTTGTTGTTCTTGTTGCTCTTGTTGCTCTTGTTGTTCTTGTTGAACTTGTTGAACTTGTTGCTTTTGTTGCTCTCGTTGTTTCCGTTGGTCTCGTTGTTCCCGTTGTTCCCGCTGTTCTCGTTGTTCTCGTTGTTCTCGTTGCTCTGGTTGTTCTTGTTGTTCTTGTTGTTCTTGTTGTTCTTGTTCTCTTGTTGTTCTTGTTGTTCTTGTTGTTCTTGTTCTTCTTGTTGTTCTTGTTGTTCTTGATGCTCTTGTTGTTCTTGATGCTCTTGTTGTTCCTGTTGTTCTTGTTGTTCTTGTTGTTCTTCTTGTTCTTGTTATTCTTTTTGTCCTTGTCGTTCTTGCTGTTGTTGTTCCCGTTGTTCTTGATCTTGTTGTTCTTCTTCTTGTTGTTGTTCTTGTTGTTCTTGCTGTTGTTGTTCCTGCTGTTCTTGTTCTTGTTGTTGTTGTTGTTCTTGTTGTTGTTGTTGTTGTTCTTGTTGTTCACCTTGTTGTGGTTCTGGTAGATGTTGTTGTTCTTGTTCTTGTTGTTCTTGTTGTTCTTGTTGTTCTTGTTGCTCTTGTTGCTCTTGTTGCTCTTGTTGTTCTTGTTGAACTTGTTGAACTTGTTGCTTTTGTTGCTCTCGTTGTTTCCGTTGGTCTCGTTGTTCCCGTTGTTCACGCTGTTCTCGTTGTTCTCGTTGTTCTCGTTGCTCTGGTTGTTCTTGTTGTTCTTGTTGTTCTTGTTGTTCTTGTTGTTCTTGTTGTTCTTGTTCTCTTGTTGTTCTTGTTGTTCTTGTTGTTCTTGTTCTTCTTGTTGTTCTTGTTGTTCTTGATGCTCTTGTTGTTCTTGATGCTCTTGTTGTTCCTGTTGTTCTTGTTGTTCTTGTTGTTCTTCTTGTTCTTGTTATTCTTTTTGTCCTTGTCGTTCTTGCTGTTGTTGTTCCCGTTGTTCTTGATCTTGTTGTTCTTCTTGTTGTTGTTGTTCTTGTTGTTCTTGCTGTTGTTGTTCCTGCTGTTCTTGTTCTTGTTGTTGTTGTTGTTCTTGTTGTTGTTGTTCTTGTTGCTCTTGTTGTTCTTGTTGTTCTTGTTGTTCTTGTTGTTCTTGTTGTTCTTGTTGTTCCTGTTGTTCTTGTTGTTCTTGTTGTTCTTGTTGTTCTTGTTGATCTTGTTGTTGTTGTTCTTGTTGTTCTTGTTGTTGTTGTTCTTGTTGTTGTTGTTCTTGTTGTTGTTGTTCTTGTTGTTGTTGTTCTTGTTGTTGTTGTTCTTGTTGTTGTTGTTCTTGTTGTTCTTGTTGTTGTTGTTCTTGTTGTTGTCGTCCTTGTTGTTGTTGTAGTTCTTAACGTTCTTGTTGATCTTGTTGTTGTTGTTCTTGTTGTTCTTGTTGTTCTTGTTGTTCTTGTTGTTCTTGTTGTTCTTGTTCTTGTTGTTCTTGTTTTTCTTGTTTTTCTTGTTGTTCTTGTTGTTCTTGTTGTTCTTGTTGTTCTTGTTGTTCTTGTTGTTCTTGTTGTTCTTGTTGTTCTTGTTGTTCTTGTTGTTCTTGTTATTCTCGTTGTTCTTGTTGTTCTTGTTGTTCTTGTTGTTCTTGTTGCTCTTGTTGTTCTTGCTGTTCATGTTGTTCTTCTTGTTCTTGTTATTCTTTTTGTCCTTGTTGTTCTTGCTTTTGTTGTTCCCGTTGTTCTTGTTGCTGTTGTTGTTCTTGTTGTTCCTGTTGTTCTTGTTCTTCTTGTTGTTGTTGTTGTTGTTCTTGTTGTTTTTGTTCTTGCTGTTCTTGTTCTTGTTGCTCTTGTTGTTCTTGTTGCTCTTGTTGTTCTTGTTGCTCTTGTTGTTCTTGTTGATCTTGTTGTTCTTCTTGTTCTTGTTGTTCTTGTTGTTCTTGTTGTTCTTGTTGTTCTTGTTGTTCTTGTTGTTCTTGTTGTTCTTGTTGTTCTTGTTGTTCTTGTTGTTCTTGTTGTTCTTGTTGTTCTTGTTGTTCTTGTCGTTCTTGTTGTTCTTGTCGTTCTTGTTGTTCATGTTCTTCTTGTTGTTCTTGTTGTTCTTGTTGTTCTTGTTGTTCTTGTTGTTCTTGTTGTTCTTGTTGTTCTTGTTGTTCTTGTTGTTCTTGTTGTTCTTGTTGTTCTTGTTGTTCTTGTTGTTCTTGTTGTCCTTTTTGTTCTTGTTGTTCTTGTTGTTCTTGTTGTTCTTGTTGTTCTTGTTGTTCTTGTTGTTCTTGTTGTTCTTGTTGTTCTTGTTGTTCTTGTTGTTCTTGTTGTTCTTGTTGTTCTTGTTGTTCTTGTTGTTCTTGTTGTTCTTGTTGTTCTTGTTGTTCTTGTTGTTCTTGTTGATCTTGATGTTGTTGTTGTTCTTGTTGTTCTTGTTGTTCTTGTTGTTCGTGTTGTTCTTGTTGTTCTTGTTGTTCTTATTGTTCTTGTTGTTCTTGTTGCTTTCGTCGTTGTTGTTCCCGTTGTTCTTGTTCTTGTTGCTCTTGTTGTTGTTGTTCCCGTTGTTCTTGTTGTTGTTGTTGTGCTTGTTGTTCTTGTTGTTCTTGTTGTCGTTGTTATTGTTGTTCTTGTTGTTCTTGTTCTTGTTGTTCTTGTTTTTCTTGTTTTTCTTGTTGTTCTTGTTGTTCTTGTTGTTCTTGTTGTTCTTGTTGTTCTTGTTGTTCTTGTTATTCTTGTTGTTCTTGTTGTTCTTGTTGTTCTTGTTGAACTTGTTGAACTTGTTGCTTTTGTTGCTCTCGTTGTTTCCGTTGGTCTCGTTGTTCCCGTTGTTCCCGCTGTTCTCGTTGTTCTCGTTGTTCTCGTTGCTCTGGTTGTTCTTGTTGTTCTTGTTGTTCTTGTTGTTCTTGTTGTTCTTGTTGTTCTTGTTCTCTTGTTGTTCTTGCTGTTCTTGTTGTTCTTGTTCTTCTTGTTGTTCTTGATGCTCTTGTTGTTCTTGATGCTCTTGTTGTTCCTGTTGTTCTCGTTGTTCTTGTTGTTCTTCTTGTTCTTGTTATTCTTTTTGTCCTTGTCGTTCTTGCTGTTGTTGTTCCCGTTGTTCTTGATCTTGTTGTTCTTCTTGTTGTTGTTGTTCTTGTTGTTCTTGCTGTTGTTGTTCCTGCTGTTCTTGTTCTTGTTGTTGTTGTTGTTCTTGTTGTTGTTGTTCTTGTTGCTCTTGTTGTTCTTGTTGTTCTTGTTGTTCTTGTTGTTCTTGTTGTTCTTGTTGTTCCTGTTGTTCTTGTTGTTCTTGTTGTTCTTGTTGTTCTTGTTGATCTTGTTGTTGTTGTTCTTGTTGTTCTTGTTGTTGTTGTTCTTGTTGTTGTTGTTCTTGTTGTTGTTGTTCTTGTTGTTGTTGTTCTTGTTGTTGTTGTTCTTGTTGTTGTTGTTCTTGTTGTTCTTGTTGTTGTTGTTCTTGTTGTTGTCGTCCTTGTTGTTGTTGTAGTTCTTAACGTTCTTGTTGATCTTGTTGTTGTTGTTCTTGTTGTTCTTGTTGTTCTTGTTGTTCTTGTTGTTCTTGTTGTTCTTGTTCTTGTTGTTCTTGTTTTTCTTGTTTTTCTTGTTGTTCTTGTTGTTCTTGTTGTTCTTGTTGTTCTTGTTGTTCTTGTTGTTCTTGTTGTTCTTGTTGTTCTTGTTGTTCTTGTTGTTCTTGTTGTTCTTGTTGTTCTTGTTGTTCTTGTTGCTCTTGTTGTTCTTGCTGTTCATGTTGTTCTTCTTGTTCTTGTTATTCTTTTTGTCCTTGTTGTTCTTGCTGTTGTTGTTCCCGTTGTTCTTGTTGCTGTTGTTGTTCTTGTTGTTCCTGTTGTTCTTGTTCTTCTTGTTGTTGTTGTTGTTGTTCTTGTTGTTTTTGTTCTTGCTGTTCTTGTTCTTGTTGCTCTTGTTGTTCTTGTTGCTCTTGTTGTTCTTGTTGCTCTTGTTGTTCTTGTTGATCTTGTTGTTCTTGTTGTTCTTGTTGTTCTTGTTGTTCTTGTTGTTCTTGTTGTTCTTGTTGTTCTTGTTGTTCTTGTTGTTCTTGTTGTTCTTGTTGTTCTTGTTGTTCTTGTTGTTCTTGTTGTTCTTGTTGTTCTTGTTGTTCTTGTTGCTCTTGTTGATCTTGTTGCTCTTGTTGCTCTTGTTGCTCTTGTTGCTCTTGTTGCTCTTGTTGCTCTTGTTGCTCTTGTTGCTCTTCATGTTCTTGTTGCTCTTGTTGCTGTTGTTGCTCTTGTTGCTGTTGTGGTTGTTGTTGTTCTAGTTGTTCTTGTTGTTGTTGTTCTGGTTGTTCTTGTTGTTCTTGTTGTTCCGGTTGTTCCTGTTGTTGTTCTTGCTGTTCTTGTTGTTGTTGTTCTTATTTTTGTTGTTGTTGTTTTTCTCGCTGTTCTTGTTCTTGTTGTTCTTGTTGTTATTGTTGTTCTTGTTGTTGTTGTTGTTGTTCTTGTTGTTCTTGTTGTTCTTGTTGTTCTTGTTGCTCTTGTTGTTCTCATTGTTTCCGTTGTTCTCGTTGTCCTCGTTGTTCTCGTTGTTCTTGTTGTTCTTGTTGTTCTTTTTGTTCTTTTTGTTCTTGTTGTTCTTGTTGTTCTTGTTGTCCTTGTTGTTGTTGTCGCTGTTGTTGTTCTTGTTGTTCATGTTGTTGTTGTTCTGGTTGATGTTGTTGTTCATGTTCTTGTTTTTCTTGTTGTGCTTGTTGTTCTTTTTGTTCTTGTTGTTATTGTTGCTCTTGTTGCTCTTGTTGTTCATGTTGTTCTTCTTGTACTTGTCGTTCTTGTTGTTCTTGTTGTTCTTGTTGTTCTTGTTGCTCTTGTTGTTCTTGTTGTTCTTGTTGTTCTTGTTGTTCTTGTTCTTGTTGTTCTTGTTTTTCTTGTTTTTCTTGTTGTTCTTGTTGTTCTTGTTGTTCTTGTTGTTCTTGTTGTTCTTGTTGTTCTTGTTGTTCTTGTTGTTCTTGTTGTTCTTGTTGTTCTTGTTGTTCTTGTTGTTCTTGTTGTTCTTGTTGTTCTTGTTGTTCTTGTTGTTCTTGTTGTTCTTGTTGTTCTTGCTGTTCATGTTGTTCTTCTTGTTCTTGTTATTCTTTTTGTCCTTGTTGTTCTTGCTGTTGTTGTTCCCGTTGTTCTTGTTGCTCTTGTTGTTCTTGTTGTTCCTGTTGTTCTTGTTCTTCTTGTTGTTGTTGTTGTTCTTGTTGTTGTTGTTCTTGCTGTTCTTGTTCTTGTTGCTCTTGTTGTTCTTGTTGTTCTCGTTGCTCTTGTTGTTCTTGTTGCTCTTGTTGTTCTTGTTGATCTTGTTGTTCTTCTTGTTCTTGTTGTTCTTGTTGTTCTTGTTGTTCTTGTTGTTCTTGTTGTTCTTGTTGTTCTTGTTGTTCTTGTTGTTCTTGTTGTTCTTGTTGTTCTTGTTGTTCTTGTTGTTCTTGTTGTTCTTGTTGTTCTTGCTGTTCTTGTTGTTCTTGTTGTTCTTGTCGTTCTTGTTGTTCTTGTTGGTCTTGTTGTTCTTGTTGTTCTTGTTGTTCTTGTTGGTCCTGTTGTTCTTGTTGTTCCTGTTGTACTTGTTGTTCTTGTTGTTCTCGTTGTTCTCGTTGTTCTTGTTGTTCTTGTTGTTCTTGTTGTTCTTGTTGTTCTTGTTGTTCTTGTTGTTCTTGTTGTTCTTGTTGTTCTTGTTGTTCTTGTTGTTCTTGTTGTTCTTGTTGTTCTTGTTGTTCTTGTTGTTCTTGTTGTTCTTGTTGTTCTTGTTGCTCTTGTTGATCTTGTTGCTCTTGTTGCTCTTGTTGCTCTTGTTGCTCTTGTTGCTCTTGTTGCTCTTGTTGCTCTTGTTGCTCTTCATGTTCTTGTTGCTCTTGTTGCTGTTGTTGCTCTTGTTGCTGTTGTGGTTGTTGTTGTTCTAGTTGTTCTTGTTGTTGTTGTTCTGGTTGTTCTTGTTGTTCTTGTTGTTCCGGTTGTTCCTGTTGTTGTTCTTGTTGTTCTTGTTGTTGTTGTTCTTATTTTTGTTGTTGTTGTTTTTCTCGCTGTTCTTGTTCTTGTTGTTCTTGTTGTTGTTGTTGTTGTTCTTGTTGTTGTTGTTGTTGTTGTTCTTGTTGTTCTTGTTGTTCTTGTTGTTCTTATTGTTCTTGTTGTTCTTGTTGTTCTTGTTGTTCTTGTTGTTCTTGTTGTTCTTGTTGTTCTTGTTGTTCTTGTTGTTCTTGTTGTTCTTGTTGTTCTTGTTGTTCTTGTTGTTCTTGTTGTTCTTGTTGTTCTTGTTGTTCTTGTTGTTCTTGTTGTTCCGGTTGTTCTTGTTGTTCTTGTTCTTGTTGTTCTTGCTGTTCATGTTGTCTTGTTGTTCTTGTTGTTCTAGTTGTTCTTGTTGTTCCTGTTGTTCTTGTTGTTCTTGTTGTTCTTGTTGTTCTTGTCGTTCTTGGTGTTGTTGTTCTAGTTGTTGTTGTTGCTCTTGTTGTTCCGGTTGTTCATGTTCTTGTTCTTGTTGTTGTTGTTGTTCTTATTTTTGCTGTTGTTGTTGTTGTTTTTCTTGCTGTTCTAGTTCTTGTTGTTCTTGTTGTTCTTGCTGGTCATGTTGTTCTTGTTGTTCTTGTTGTTGTTGTTATTGTTCTTGTTGTTCTTGTTATTCTTGTTGTTCTTGTTGTTCTTGTTGTTCTTGTTGTAATTGTTGTTCTTGTTGTTCGTGTTGTTTTTGTTGTTCTTGTTGTTGTTGTTGTTCTTGTTGTTGTTCTAGTTGTTCTTGTTGTTGTTGTTCTGGTTGTTCTTGTTGTTCTTGTTGTTCCGGCTGTTCTTGTTGTTCTTCTTGTACTTGTTGTTCTCGTTGTTGTTATTGTTGTTGTTGTCCTTGTTGTTGATCTTGTTGTTGTTCTAGTTGTCCTTGTTGTTGCTGTTGTTGTCCTTGTTGTTCTTGTTGTGGTTGTCCTTGTTGTTCTTGTTGTGCTTGTTGTTCTTGTTGATCTTGTTGTTCTTGTTGCTCTTGTTGCTCTTGTTGCTCTCGTTGCTCTTGATGTTCTTGTAGCTCTTGTTGTTCTTGTTGCTCTTGTTGTTCTTGTTGTTCCTGTTGTTCTTGTTCTTCTTGTTGTTGTTGTTGTTGTTCTTCTTGTTGTTGTTCTTGCTGTTCTTGTTCTTGTTGCTCTTGTTGTTCTCGTTGCTCTTGTTGTTCTTGTTGCTCTTGTTGTTCTTCTTGTTCTTGTTGTTCTTGTTGTTCTTGTTGTTCTTGTTGTTCTTGTTGTTCTTGTTGTTCTTGTTGTTCTTGTTGTTCTTGTTGTTCTTGTTGTTCTTGTTGTTCTTGTTGTTCTTGTTGTTCTTGTTGTTCTTGTTGTTCTTGTTGTTCTTGTTGTTCTTGTTGTTCTTGTTGTTCTTGCTGTTCTTGTCGTTCTTGTTGTTCTTGTCGTTCTTGTTGTTCTTGTTGGTCTTGTTGTTCTTGTTGTTCCTGTTGTTCTTGTTGTTCCTGTTGTACTTGTTGTTCTTGTTGTTCTCGTTGTTCTCGTTGTTCTTGTTGTTCTTGTTGTTCTTGTTGTTCTTGTTGTTCTTGTTGTTCTTGTTGTTCTTGTTGTTCTTGTTGTTCTTGTTGTTCTTGTTGTTCTTGTTGTTCTTGTTGTTCTTGTTGTTCTTGTTGTTCTTGTTGTTCTTGTTGTTCTTGTTGCTCTTGTTGATCTTGTTGCTCTTGTTGCTCTTGTTGCTCTTGTTGCTCTTGTTGCTCTTGTTGATCTTGTTGCTCTTGTTGCTCTTCATGTTCTTGTTGCTCTTGTTGCTGTTGTTGCTCTTGTTGCTGGTGTTGCTCTTGTTGCTGTTGTGGTTGTTGTTGTTCTGGTTGTTCTTGTTGTTCTTGTTGTTCCGGTTGTTCCTGTTGTTGTTCTTGTTGTTCTTGTTGTTGTTGTTCTTATTTTTGTTGTTGTTGTTTTTCTCGCTGTTCTTGTTCTTGTTGTTCTTGTTGTTGTTGTTGTTGTTCTTGTTGTTGTTGTTGTTGTTGTTCTTGTTGTTCTTGTTGTTCTTGTTGTTCTTATTGTTCTTGTTGTTCTTGTTGTTCTTGTTGTTCTTGTTGTTCTTGTTGTTCTTGTTGTTCTTGTTGTTCTTGTTGTTCTTGTTGTTCTTGTTGTTCTTGTTGTTCTTGTTGTTCTTGTTGTTCTTGTTGTTCTTGTTGTTCTTGTTGTTCTTGTTGTTCCGGTTGTTCTTGTTGTTCTTGTTCTTGTTGTTCTTGCTGTTCATGTTGTCTTGTTGTTCTTGTTGTTCTAGTTGTTCTTGTTGTTCCTGTTGTTCTTGTTGTTCTTGTTGTTCTTGTTGTTCTTGTCGTTCTTGGTGTTGTTGTTCTAGTTGTTGTTGTTGCTCTTGTTGTTCCGGTTGTTCATGTTCTTGTTCTTGTTGTTGTTGTTGTTCTTATTTTTGCTGTTGTTGTTGTTGTTTTTCTTGCTGTTCTAGTTCTTGTTGTTCTTGTTGTTCTTGCTGGTCATGTTGTTCTTGTTGTTCTTGTTGTTGTTGTTATTGTTCTTGTTGTTCTTGTTATTCTTGTTGTTCTTGTTGTTCTTGTTGTTCTTGTTGTAATTGTTGTTCTTGTTGTTCGTGTTGTTTTTGTTGTTCTTGTTGTTGTTGTTGTTCTTGTTGTTGTTCTAGTTGTTCTTGTTGTTGTTGTTCTGGTTGTTCTTGTTGTTCTTGTTGTTCCGGCTGTTCTTGTTGTTCTTCTTGTACTTGTTGTTCTCGTTGTTGTTATTGTTGTTGTTGTCCTTGTTGTTGATCTTGTTGTTGTTCTAGTTGTCCTTGTTGTTGCTGTTGTTGTCCTTGTTGTTCTTGTTGTGGTTGTCCTTGTTGTTCTTGTTGTGCTTGTTGTTCTTGTTGATCTTGTTGTTCTTGTTGCTCTTGTTGCTCTTGTTGCTCTCGTTGCTCTTGATGTTCTTGTAGCTCTTGTTGTTCTTGTTGCTCTTGTTGTTCTTGTTGTTCCTGTTGTTCTTGTTCTTCTTGTTGTTGTTGTTGTTGTTCTTCTTGTTGTTGTTCTTGCTGTTCTTGTTCTTGTTGCTCTTGTTGTTCTTGTTGTTCTCGTTGCTCTTGTTGTTCTTGTTGCTCTTGTTGTTCTTCTTGTTCTTGTTGTTCTTGTTGTTCTTGTTGTTCTTGTTGTTCTTGTTGTTCTTGTTGTTCTTGTTGTTCTTGTTGTTCTTGTTGTTCTTGTTGTTCTTGTTGTTCTTGTTGTTCTTGTTGTTCTTGTTGTTCTTGTTGTTCTTGTTGTTCTTGTTGTTCTTGCTGTTCTTGTCGTTCTTGTTGTTCTTGTCGTTCTTGTTGTTCTTGTTGGTCTTGTTGTTCTTGTTGTTCCTGTTGTTCTTGTTGTTCCTGTTGTACTTGTTGTTCTTGTTGTTCTCGTTGTTCTCGTTGTTCTTGTTGTTCTTGTTGTTCTTGTTGTTCTTGTTGTTCTTGTTGTTCTTGTTGTTCTTGTTGTTCTTGTTGTTCTTGTTGTTCTTGTTGTTCTTGTTGTTCTTGTTGTTCTTGTTGTTCTTGTTGTTCTTGTTGTTCTTGTTGTTCTTGTTGCTCTTGTTGATCTTGTTGCTCTTGTTGCTCTTGTTGCTCTTGTTGCTCTTGTTGCTCTTGTTGATCTTGTTGCTCTTGTTGCTCTTCATGTTCTTGTTGCTCTTGTTGCTGTTGTTGCTCTTGTTGCTGGTGTTGCTCTTGTTGCTGTTGTGGTTGTTGTTGTTCTGGTTGTTCTTGTTGTTCTTGTTGTTCCGGTTGTTCCTGTTGTTGTTCTTGTTGTTCTTGTTGTTGTTGTTCTTATTTTTGTTGTTGTTGTTTTTCTCGCTGTTCTTGTTCTTGTTGTTCTTGTTGTTGTTGTTGTTCTTGATGTTGTTGTTCTTGTTGTTCTTGTTGTTCTTGTTGTTCTTGTTGTTCTTGTTGTTCTTGTTGTTCTTGTTGTTCTTGTTGTTCTTCTTGTTCTTGTTGTTCCTGTTGTTCTTGTTGTTCTTGTTGTTCTTGTTGTTCTTGTTGTTCTTGTTGTCCTTGTTGTTCTTGTTGTTCTTGTTGTTCTTGTTGTTCTTGTTGTTCTTGTTGTTCTTGTTGTTCTTGTTGTTCTTGTTGTTCTTGTTGTTCTTGTTGTTCTTGTTGTTCTTGGTTTTCTTGTTGTTCTTGTTGATCTTGTTGCTTTTGTTGCTCTTGCTGTTCTTGTTGTTCTTGTTGTTCTTGTTGTTCTTGTTGTTCTTGTTGTTCTTGTTGTTCTTGTTGTTCTTGTTGTTCTTGTTGCTTTTGTTGCTCTTGTTGTTCTCATTGTTTCCGTTGTTCTCGTTGTCCTCGTTGTTCTCGTTGTTCTTGTTGTTCTTGTTGTTCTTTTTGTTCTTTTTGTTCTTGTTGTTCTTGTTGTCCTTGTTGTTGTTGTCGCTGTTGTTGTTCTTGTTGTTCATGTTGTTGTTGTTCTGGTTGATGTTGTTGTTCATGTTCTTGTTTTTCTTGTTGTGCTTGTTGTTCTTTTTGTTCTTGTTGTTATTGTTGCTCTTGTTGCTCTTGTTGTTCATGTTGTTCTTCATGTACTTGTTGTTCTTGTTGTTCTTGTTGTTCTTGTTGTTCTTGTTGCTCTTGTTGTTCTTGTTGTTCTTGTTGTTCTTGTTGTTCTTGTTCTTGTTGTTCTTGTTTTTCTTGTTTTTCTTGTTGTTCTTGTTGTTCTTGTTGTTCTTGTTGTTCTTGTTGTTCTTGTTGTTCTTGTTGTTCTTGTTGTTCTTGTTGTTCTTGTTGTTCTTGTTGTTCTTGTTGTTCTTGTTGTTCTTGTTGCTCTTGTTGTTCTTGCTGTTCATGTTGTTCTTCTTGTTCTTGTTATTCTTTTTGTCCTTGTTGTTCTTGCTGTTGTTGTTCCCGTTGTTCTTGTTCTTGTTGCTCTTGTTGTTGTTGTTCCCGTTGTTCTTGTTGTTGTTGTTGTGCTTGTTGTTCTTGTTGTTCTTGTTGTCGTTGTTATTGTTGTTCTTGTTGTTCTTGTTGTTCTTGTTGTTCTTGTTGTTCTTGTTGTTCTTGTTGTTCTTGTTGTTCTTGTTGTTCTTGTTGTTCTTGTTGTTCTTGTTGTTCTTGTTGTTCATGTTGTTCTTCTTGTTCTTGTTATTCTTTTTGTCCTTGTTGTACTTGCTGTTGTTGTTCCCGTTGTTCTTGTTCTTGTTGTTCTTGTTGCTCTTGTTGTTCTTGTTGTTCCTGTTGTTCTTGTTGCTCTTGTTGTTCTTGTTGTTCTTGTTGCTCTTGTTGTTCTTGTTGTTCTTGTTGTTCTTGTTGCTCTTGTTGATCTTGTTGCTCTTGTTGCTCTTATTGCTCTTGTTGCTTTTGTTGCTCTTGTTGCTCTTCATGCTCTTGTTGCTCTTGTTGCTGTTGTTGCTCTTGTTGCTGTTGTGGTTGTTGTTGTTCTAGTTGTTCTTGTTGTTGTTGTTCTGGATGTTCTTGTTGTTCTTGTTGTTCCGGTTGTTCTTGTTGCTTTCGTCGTTGTTGTTCCCGTTGTTCTTGTTCTTGTTGCTCTTGTTGTTGTTGTTCCCGTTGTTCTTGTTGTTCTTGTTGTTCTTGTTTTCTTGTTGTTCTTGTTGTTGTTGTTGTTCTTGTTGTTTCTGTTGTTCTTGTTGTTCTTAAAGTTCATCTTGTTCTTCTTGTTCTTGTTGTTCGTGTTGTTCTTCTTGTTCTTCTTGTCCTTCTTGTTCTTCTTGTTCTTCTTGTTCTTCTTGTTCTTCTTGTTCTTCTTGTTCTTCTTGTTCTTCTTGTTCTTCTTGTTCTTCTTGTTCTTCTTGTTCTTCTTGTTCTTCTTGTTCTTCTTGTTCTTCTTGTTCTTCTTGTTCTTCTTGTTATTGTTGTTCTTCTTGTTGTTGTTGTTCTTGTTGTTCTTGTTGTTCTTGTTGTTCTTGTTGTTCTTGTTGTTCTTGTTGTTCTTGTTGTTCTTGTTGTTCTTGTTGTTCTTGTTGTTCTTGTTGTTCTTGTTGTTCATGATGCTGTTGTTCTTGTTGATCTTGTTCTTGTTGTTCTTGTTGATCTTGTTGTTGTTGTTCTTGTTGTTCTTGTTGTTCTTGTTGTTCTTGTTGTTCTTGTTGTTCTTGTTGTTCTTGTTGTTCTTGTTGTTCTTGTTGTTCTTGTTGTTCTTGTTGTTCTTGTTGTTCTTGTTGTTCTTGTTGCTCTTGTTGTTCTTGTTGCTCTTGTTGTTCTTGTTGCTCTTGTTGTTCTTGTTGTTCTTGTTGTTCTTGTTGTTCTTGTTGTTCTTGTTGTTCTTGTTGCTCATGTTGCTCTTGTTGTTCTCGTTGTTCTTGTTGTTCTTGTTGCTCATGTTGCTCTTGTTGCTCTTGTTGCTGTTGTTGCTCTTGTTGTTCTGGTTGTTGATGTTCTTGTTGTTCATGTTGTTCTTGTTGTTGTTGTTGTTGTTGTTGTTGTTGTTCTTGTTGTTCTTGTTGTTCTTGTTGTTCTTGTTGTTCTTGTTGTTCTTGTTGTTCTTGTTGTTCTTGTTGTTCTTGTTGTTCTTGTTGTTCTTGTTGTTCTTGTTGTTCTTGTTGTTCTTGTTGTTCTTGTTGTTCTTGTTGTTCTTGTTGTTCTTGTTGTTCCTGTTGTTCTTGTTGTTCTTGTTGTTCTTGTTGTTCTTGTTGTTCTTGTTGTTCTTGTTGTTCTTGTTGCTCTTGTTGTTCTTGTTGTTCTTGTTGTTCTTGTTGTTCTTGTTGTTCTTGTTGTTCTTGTTGTTCTTGTTGTTCTTGTTGTTCTTGTTGTTCTTGTTGTTCTTGTTGTTCTTGTTGATCTTGTTCTTGTTGTTCTTGTTTTTCTTGTTGTTCTTGTTGTTCTTGTTGTTCATGTTGCTGTTGTTCTTGTTGATCTTGTTGTACTTGTTCTTGTTGTTCTTGTTGATCTTGTTGTTGTTCTTGTTGTTCTTGTTGTTGTTGTTCTTGTTGTTCTTGTTGTTCTTGTTGTCCTTGTTGTTCTTGTTGTTCTTGTTCTTGTTGTTCTTGTTGTTCTTGTTGCTGTTGTTGTTCTTGTTGTTCATGTTGTTGTTGTTCTGGTTGATGTTGTTGTTCTTGTTCTTGTTTTTCTTGCTGTGCTTGTTGTAACTTGTTGTTCTTGTTGTTATTGTTGCTCTTGTTGCTCTTGTTGTTCATGTTGTTCTTGTTGTTCTTGTTGTTCTTGTTGTTCTTGTTGTTCTTGTTGTTCTTGTTGTTCTTGTTGTTCTTGTTGTTCTTGTTGTTCTTGTTGTTCTTGTTGTTCTTGTTGTTCTTGTTGTTCTTGTTGTTCTTGTTTGTCCTTTTTGCTGTTTTTGTTGTTCTTGTTGTTCTTGTTATTCTTGTTGTTCTCGTTGTTTTCGTTGTTCTCGTTGTTCTCGTTGTTCTCGTTGTTCTCGTTGCTCTCGTTGCTCTCGTTGTTCTCGTTGTCCTCGTTGTTCTTGTTGTTCTTGTTGTTCTTGTTGTTCTTTTTGTTCTTGTTGTTCTTTTTGTTCTTGTTGTTCTTGTTGTTCTTGCTGTTGTTGTTGTTCTTGTTGTTCTTGTTGTTCTTGTTGTTCTTGTTGTTCTTGTTGTTCTTGTTATTCTTGCTGTTCTTGTTGCTCTTGTTGATCTTGTTGCTCTTGTTGCTCTTGTTGCTCTTGTTGCTCTTGTTGCTGTTGTTGCTCTTGTTGCTGTTGTGGTTGTTGTTGTTCTTGTTGTTGTTGTTCTGGTTGTTCTTGTTGTTCTTGTTGTTCCGGTTGTTGTTGTTGTTGTTCTTGTTGCTCTTGTTGTTGTTGTTCTTATTTTTGTTGTTGTTGTTTTTCTTGCTGTTCTTGTTCTTGTTGTTCTTGTTGTTCTTTCTGGTCATGTTGTTGTTCTTGTTGTTCTTGTTGTTCTTGTTGTTCTTGTTGTTCTTGTTGTTCTTGTTGTTCTTGTTGTTCCTGTTGTTCTTGTTGTTCTTGTTGTTCTTGTTGTTCTTGATGTTCCCGTTGTTCTTGTTCTTGTTGCTCTTGTTGTTGTTGTTCCCGTTGTTCTTGTTGTTGTTGTTGTTGTTCTTGTTGTTCTTGTTGTCGTTGTTCTTGTTGTTCTTGTTGTTCTTGTTGTTCTTGTTGTTCTTGTTGTTCTTGTTGTTCTTGTTGTCGTTGTTCTTGTTGTTCTTGTTGTTCTTGTTGTTCTTGTTGTTCTTGTTGTTCTTGTTGTTCTTGTTGTTCGTGTTGTTCTTGTTGTTCTTGTTGTTCTTGTTGTTCTTGTTGTTCTTGTTGTTCTTGTTGTTCTTGTTGTTCTTGTTGTTCTTGTTGTTCTTGTTGTTCTTGTTGTTCTTGTTGTTCTTGTTGTTCTTGTTGTTCTTGTTGTTCTTGTTGTTCTTGTTGCTCTTGTTGCTCTTGTTGTTCTTGTTGTTCTTGTTGTTCTTGTTGTTCTTGTTGTTCTTGTTGTTCTTGTTGTTCTTGTTGTTCTTGCTGTTCTTGTTGTTCTAGTTGTTCTTGTTGTTCTAGTTGTTCTTGTTGTTCTTGTTGTTCTTGTTGTTCTTGTTGTTCTTGTTGTTCTTGTTATTCTTGTTGTTCTTGTTGATCTTGTTGCTCTTGTTGCTCTTGTTGCTCTTGTTGCTCTTGTTGCTCTTGTTGCTGTTGTTGCTCTTGTTGCTGTTGTGGTTGTTGTAGTTCTTGTTGTTGTTGTT
The DNA here is from genome assembly GCF_051020955.1 of Megalopta genalis. Lineage (NCBI taxonomy): Eukaryota > Metazoa > Arthropoda > Insecta > Hymenoptera > Halictidae > Megalopta > Megalopta genalis. Next base: position 819,323 of record NW_027476101.1, read on the forward strand.
CTGGTTGTTCTTGTTGTTCTTGTTGTTCCGGTTGTTGCTGTTCTTGTTCTTGTTGCTCTTGTTGTTGTTGTTCTTATTTTTGTTGTTGTTGTTTTTCTTGCTGTTCTTGTTCTTGTTGTTCTTGTTGTTCTTGTTGTTCTTTCTGGTCATGTTGTTGTTGTTGTTGTTGTTGTTGTCCTTGTTGTTCTTGTTGTTCTTGTTGCTCTTGTTGCTCTTGTTGCTGTTGTTGCTCTTGTTGCTGTTGTGGTTGTTGTTGTTCTTGTTGTTGTTGTTCTGGTTGTTCTTGTTGTTCTTGTTGTTCCGGTTGTTGTTGTTGTTGTTCTTGTTGCTCTTGTTGTTGTTGTTCTTATTTTTGTTGTTGTTGTTTTTCTTGCTGTTCTTGTTCTTGTTGTTCTTGTTGTTCTTTCTGGTCATGTTGTTGTTCTTGTTGTTCTTGTTGTTCTTGTTGTTCTTGTTGTTCTTGTTGTTCTTGTTGTTCTTGTTGATCTTGTTCTTGTTGTTCTTGTTGTTCTTGTTGATCTTGTTGTACTTGTTCTTGTTGTTCTTGTTGATCTTGTTGTTGTTCTTGTTGTTCTTGTTGTTGTTGTTCTTGTTGTTCTTGTTGTTCTTGTTGTTCTTGTTGTTCTTGTTGTTCTTGTTGTTCTTGTTGTTCTTGTTGTTCTTGTTGTTCTTGTTGTTCTTGTTGTTCTTGTTGTTCTTGTTGTTCTTGTTGTTCTTGTTGTTCTTGTTGTTCTTGTTGTTCTTGTTGTTCTTGTTGTTCTTGTTGTTCTTGTTGTTCTTGTTGTTCTTGTTGTTCTTGTTGTTCTTGTTGTTCTTGTTGTTCTTGTTGTTCTTGTTGTTCTTGTTGTTCTTGTTGTTCATGATGCTGTTGTTCTTGTTGATCTTGTTCTTGTTGATCTTGTTGTTGTTGTTCTTGTTGTTGTTGTTCTTGTTGTTCTTGTTGTTCTTGTTGCTTTCGTCGTTGTTGTTCCCGTTGTTCTTGTTCTTGTTGCTCTTGTTGTTGTTGTTCCCGTTGTTCTTGTTGTTCTTGTTGTTCTTGATTTCTTGTTGTTCTTGTTGTTGTTGTTGTTCTTGTTGTTTCTGTTGTTCTTGTTGTTCTTAAAGTTCATCTTGTTCTTCTTGTTCTTGTTGTTCGTGTTGTTCTTCTTGTTCTTCTTGTCCTTCTTGTTCTTCTTGTTCTTCTTGTTCTTCTTGTTCTTCTTGTTCTTCTTGTTCTTCTTGTTCTTCTTGTTCTTCTTGTTCTTCTTGTTCTTCTTGTTCTTCTTGTTCTTCTTGTTCTTCTTGTTCTTCTTGTTCTTCTTGTTCTTCTTGTTCTTCTTGTTATTGTTGTTCTTCTTGTTGTTGTTGTTCTTGTTGTTCTTGTTGTTCTTGTTGTTCTTGTTGTTCTTGTTGTTCTTGTTGTTCTTGTTGTTCTTGTTGTTCTTGTTGTTCTTGTTGTTCTTGTTGTTCTTGTTGTTCTTGTTGTTCTTGTTGTTCATGATGCTGTTGTTCTTGTTGATCTTGTTCTTGTTGTTCTTGTTGATCTTGTTGTTGTTGTTCTTGTTGTTCTTGTTGTTCTTGTTGTTCTTGTTGTTCTTGTTGTTCTTGTTGTTCTTGTTGTTCTTGTTGTTCTTGTTGTTCTTGTTGTTCTTGTTGTTCTTGTTGTTCTTGTTGTTCTTGTTGTTCTTGTTGTTCTTGTTGTTCTTGTTGTTCTTGTTGTTCTTGTTGTTCTTGTTGTTCCTGTTGTTCTTGTTGTTCTTGTTGTTCTTGTTGTTCTTGTTGTTCTTGTTGTTCTTGTTGTTCTTGTTGCTCTTGTTGTTCTTGTTGTTCTTGTTGTTCTTGTTGTTCTTGTTGTTCTTGTTGTTCTTGTTGTTCTTGTTGTTCTTGTTGTTCTTGTTGTTCTTGTTGTTCTTGTTGTTCTTGTTGTTCTTGTTGTTCTTGTTGTTCTTGTTGATCTTGTTCTTGTTGTTCTTGTTTTTCTTGTTGTTCTTGTTGTTCTTGTTGTTCATGTTGCTGTTGTTCTTGTTGATCTTGTTGTACTTGTTCTTGTTGTTCTTGTTGATCTTGTTGTTGTTCTTGTTGTTCTTGTTGTTGTTGTTCTTGTTGTTCTTGTTGTTCTTGTTGTCCTTGTTGTTCTTGTTGTTCTTGTTCTTGTTGTTCTTGTTGTTCTTGTTGCTGTTGTTGTTCTTGTTGTTCATGTTGTTGTTGTTCTGGTTGATGTTGTTGTTCTTGTTCTTGTTTTTCTTGCTGTGCTTGTTGTAACTTGTTGTTCTTGTTGTTATTGTTGCTCTTGTTGCTCTTGTTGTTCATGTTGTTCTTGTTGTTCTTGTTGTTCTTGTTGTTCTTGTTGTTCTTGTTGTTCTTGTTGTTCTTGTTGTTCTTGTTGTTCTTGTTGTTCTTGTTGTTCTTGTTGTTCTTGTTGTTCTTGTTGTTCTTGTTGTTCTTGTTTGTCCTTTTTGCTGTTTTTGTTGTTCTTGTTGTTCTTGTTATTCTTGTTGTTCTCGTTGTTTTCGTTGTTCTCGTTGTTCTCGTTGTTCTCGTTGTTCTCGTTGCTCTCGTTGCTCTCGTTGTTCTCGTTGTCCTCGTTGTTCTTGTTGTTCTTGTTGTTCTTGTTGTTCTTTTTGTTCTTGTTGTTCTTTTTGTTCTTGTTGTTCTTGTTGTTCTTGCTGTTGTTGTTGTTCTTGTTGTTCTTGTTGTTCTTGTTGTTCTTGTTGTTCTTGTTGTTCTTGTTATTCTTGCTGTTCTTGTTGCTCTTGTTGATCTTGTTGCTCTTGTTGCTCTTGTTGCTCTTGTTGCTCTTGTTGCTCTTGTTGCTGTTGTTGCTCTTGTTGCTGTTGTGGTTGTTGTTGTTCTTGTTGTTGTTGTTCTGGTTGTTCTTGTTGTTCTTGTTGTTCCGGTTGTTGTTGTTGTTGTTCTTGTTGCTCTTGTTGTTGTTGTTCTTATTTTTGTTGTTGTTGTTTTTCTTGCTGTTCTTGTTCTTGTTGTTCTTGTTGTTCTTTCTGGTCATGTTGTTGTTCTTGTTGTTCTTGTTGTTCTTGTTGTTCTTGTTGTTCTTGTTGTTCTTGTTGTTCTTGTTGTTCCTGTTGTTCTTGTTGTTCTTGTTGTTCTTGTTGTTCTTGTTGTTCCCGTTGTTCTTGTTCTTGTTGCTCTTGTTGTTGTTGTTCCCGTTGTTCTTGTTGTTGTTGTTGTTGTTCTTGTT
>NW_027476101.1:827500-845000 GCF_051020955.1 Megalopta genalis
GTTGTTCTTGTTGTTCTTGTTGTTCTTGTTGCTCTTGTTGCTCTTGTTGTTCTTGTTGTTCTTGTTGTTCTTGTTGTTCTTGTTGTTCTTGTTGTTCTTGTTGTTCTTGTTGTTCTTGTTGTTCTTGTTGTTCTTGTTGTTCTTGTTGTTCTTGTTGTTCTTGTTGTTCTTGTTGTTCTTGTTGTTCTTGTTGTTCTTGTTGTTCTTGTTGTTCTTGTTGCTCTTGTTGTTCTTGTTGTTCTTGTTGTTCTTGTTGTTCTTGTTGTTCTTGTTGTTCTTGTTGTTCTTGCTGTTCTTGTTGTTCTAGTTGTTCTTGTTGTTCTTGTTGTTCTTGTTGTTCTTGTTGTTCTTGTTGTTCTTGTTGTTCTTGTTATTCTTGTTGTTCTTGTTGCTCTTGTTGCTCTTGTTGATCTTGTTGCTCTTGTTGCTCTTGTTGCTCTTGTTGCTCTTGTTGCTCTTGTTGCTGTTGTTGCTCTTGTTGCTGTTGTGGTTGTTGTAGTTCTTGTTGTTGTTGTTCTGGTTGTTCTTGTTGTTCTTGTTGTTCTTGTTGCTCTTGTTGCTCTTGTTGCTGTTGTTGCTCTTGTTGCTGTTGTGGTTGTTGTTGTTCTTGTTGTTGTTGTTCTGGTTGTTCTTGTTGTTCTTGTTGTTCCGGTTGTTGTTGTTGTTGTTCTTGTTGCTCTTGTTGTTGTTGTTCTTATTTTTGTTGTTGTTGTTTTTCTTGCTGTTCTTGTTCTTGTTGTTCTTGTTGTTCTTTCTGGTCATGTTGTTGTTCTTGTTGTTCTTGTTGTTCTTGTTGTTCTTGTTGTTCTTGTTGTTCTTGTTGTTCTTGTTGTTCTTGTTGTTCTTGTTGTTCTTGTTGTTCCTGTTGTTCTTGTTGTTCTTGTTGTTCTTGTTGTTCTTGTTGTTCTTGTTGTTCTTGTTGTTCTTGTTGTTCTTGTTGTTCTTGTTGTTCTTGTTGTTCTTGTTGTTCTTGTTGTTCTTGTTGTTCTTGTTGTTCTTGTTGTTCTTGTTGTTCTTGTTGATCTTGTTCTTATTGTTCTTGTTGTTCTTGTTGATCTTGTTGTACTTGTTCTTGTTGTTCTTGTTGATCTTGTTGTTGTTCTTGTTGTTCTTGTTGTTGTTGTTCTTGTTGTTCTTGTTGTTCTTGTTGTTCTTGTTGTTCTTGTTGTTCTTGTTGTTCTTGTTGTTCTTGTTGTTCTTGTTGTTCTTGTTGTTCTTGTTGTTCTTGTTGTTCTTGTTGTTCTTGTTGTTCTTGTTGTTCTTGTTGTTCTTGTTGTTCTTGTTGTTCTTGTTGTTCATGATGCTGTTGTTCTTGTTGATCTTGTTCTTGTTGTTCTTGTTGATCTTGTTGTTGTTGTTCTTGTTGTTGTTGTTCTTGTTGTTCTTGTTGTTCTTGTTGTTCTTGTTGTTCTTGTTGTTCTTGTTGTTCTTGTTGTTCTTGTTGTTCTTGTTGCTCTTGTTGTTCTTGTTGCTCTTGTTGTTCTTGTTGCTCTTGTTGTTCTTGTTGTTCTTGTTGTTCTTGTTGTTCTTGTTGTTCTTGTTGTTCTTGTTGTTCTTGCTGTTCTTGTTGTTCTTGTTGTTCTTGTTGTTCTTGTTGTTCTTGTTGTTCTTGTTATTCTTGTTGTTCTTGTTGCTCTTGTTGATCTTGTTGCTCTTGTTGCTCTTGTTGCTCTTGTTGCTCTTGTTGCTCTTGTTGTTGTTGTTCTTATTTTTGTTGTTGTTGTTTTTCTTGCTGTTCTTGTTCTTGTTGTTCTTGTTGTTCTTTCTGGTCATGTTGTTGTTCTTGTTGTTCTTGTTGTTCTTGTTGTTCTTGTTGTTCTTGTTGTTCTTGTTGTTCTTGTTGTTCTTGTTGTTCTTGTTGTTCCTGTTGTTCTTGTTGTTCTTGTTGTTCTTGTTGTTCTTGTTGTTCTTGTTGTTCTTGTTGTTCTTGTTGTTCTTGTTGTTCTTGTTGATCTTGTTCTTGTTGTTCTTGTTTTTCTTGTTGTTCTTGTTGTTCTTGTTGTTCATGTTGCTGTTGTTCTTGTTGATCTTGTTGTACTTGTTCTTGTTGTTCTTGTTGATCTTGTTGTTGTTCTTGTTGTTCTTGTTGTTGTTGTTCTTGTTGTTCTTGTTGTTCTTGTTGTTCTTGATGTCCTTGTTGTTCTTGTTGTTCTTGTTCTTGTTGTTCTTGTTGTTCTTGTTGCTGTTGTTGTTCTTGTTGTTCATGTTGTTGTTGTTCTGGTTGATGTTGTTGTTCTTGTTCTTGTTTTTCTTGCTGTGCTTGTTGTAACTTGTTGTTCTTGTTGTTATTGTTGCTCTTGTTGCTCTTGTTGTTCATGTTGTTCTTGTTGTTCTTGTTGTTCTTGTTGTTCTTGTTGTTCTTGTTGTTCTTGTTGTTCTTGTTGTTCTTGTTGTTCTTGTTGTTCTTGTTGTTCTTGTTGTTCTTGTTTGTTCTTTTTGCTGTTTTTGTTGTTCTTGTTGTTCTTGTTATTCTTGTTGTTCTCGTTGTTTTCGTTGTTCTCGTTGTTCTCGTTGTTCTCGTTGTTCTCGTTGCTCTCGTTGCTCTCGTTGTTCTCGTTGTCCTCGTTGTTCTTGTTGTTCTTGTTGTTCTTGTTGTTCTTTTTGTTCTTGTTGTTCTTTTTGTTCTTTTTGTTCTTGTTGTTCTTGTTGTTCTTGCTGTTGTTGTTGTTCTAGTTGTTCTTGTTGTTCTTGTTGTTCTTGTTGTTCTTGTTGTTCTTGTTGTTCTTGTTATTCTTGTTGTTCTTGTTGCTCTTGTTGATCTTGTTGCTCTTGTTGCTCTTGTTGCTCTTGTTGCTCTTGTTGCTCTTGTTGCTCTTGTTGCTGTTGTTGCTCTTGTTGCTGTTGTGGTTGTTGTAGTTCTTGTTGTTGTTGTTCTGGTTGTTCTTGTTGTTCTTGTTGTTCCGGTTGTTGTTGTTGTTGTTCTTGTTGCTCTTGTTGTTGTTGTTCTTATTTTTGTTGTTGTTGTTTTTCTTGCTGTTCTTGTTCTTGTTGTTCTTGTTGTTCTTGTTGTTCTTTCTGGTCATGTTGTTGTTGTTGTTGTTGTCGTTGTCCTTGTTGTTCTTGTTGTTCTTGTTGCTTTCGTCGTTGTTGTTCCCGTTGTTCTTGTTCTTGTTGCTCTTGTTGTTGTTGTTCCCGTTGTTCTTGTTGTTGTTGTTGTTGTTCTTGTTGTTCTTGTTGTCGTTGTTCTTGTTGTTCTTGTTGTCGTTGTTCTTGTTGTTCTTGTTGTTCTTGTTGTTCTTGTTGTTCTTGTTGTTCTTGTTGTTCTTGTTGTTCTTGTTGTTCTTGTTGTTCTTGTTGTTCTTGTTGTTCTTGTTGTTCTTGTTGTTCTTGTTGTTCTTGTTGTTCTTGTTGCTCTTGTTGTTCTTGTTGTTCTTGTTGTTCTTGTTGTTCTTGTTGTTCTTGTTGTTCTTGTTGTTCTTGCTGTTCTTGTTGTTCTAGTTGTTCTTGTTGTTCTTGTTGTTCTTGTTGTTCTTGTTGTTCTTGTTGTTCTTGTTGTTCTTGTTATTCTTGTTGTTCTTGTTGCTCTTGTTGCTCTTGTTGATCTTGTTGCTCTTGTTGCTCTTGTTGCTCTTGTTGCTCTTGTTGCTCTTGTTGCTGTTGTTGCTCTTGTTGCTGTTGTGGTTGTTGTAGTTCTTGTTGTTGTTGTTCTGGTTGTTCTTGTTGTTCTTGTTGTTCTTGTTGCTCTTGTTGCTCTTGTTGCTGTTGTTGCTCTTGTTGCTGTTGTGGTTGTTGTTGTTCTTGTTGTTGTTGTTCTGGTTGTTCTTGTTGTTCTTGTTGTTCCGGTTGTTGTTGTTGTTGTTCTTGTTGCTCTTGTTGTTGTTGTTCTTATTTTTGTTGTTGTTGTTTTTCTTGCTGTTCTTGTTCTTGTTGTTCTTGTTGTTCTTTCTGGTCATGTTGTTGTTCTTGTTGTTCTTGTTGTTCTTGTTGTTCTTGTTGTTCTTGTTGTTCTTGTTGTTCTTGTTGTTCTTGTTGTTCTTGTTGTTCTTGTTGTTCCTGTTGTTCTTGTTGTTCTTGTTGTTCTTGTTGTTCTTGTTGTTCTTGTTGTTCTTGTTGTTCTTGTTGTTCTTGTTGTTCTTGTTGTTCTTGTTGTTCTTGTTGTTCTTGTTGTTCTTGTTGTTCTTGTTGTTCTTGTTGATCTTGTTCTTGTTGTTCTTGTTGTTCTTGTTGATCTTGTTGTACTTGTTCTTGTTGTTCTTGTTGATCTTGTTGTTGTTCTTGTTGTTCTTGTTGTTGTTGTTCTTGTTGTTCTTGTTGTTCTTGTTGTTCTTGTTGTTCTTGTTGTTCTTGTTGTTCTTGTTGTTCTTGTTGTTCTTGTTGTTCTTGTTGTTCTTGTTGTTCTTGTTGTTCTTGTTGTTCTTGTTGTTCTTGTTGTTCTTGTTGTTCTTGTTGTTCATGATGCTGTTGTTCTTGTTGATCTTGTTCTTGTTGTTCTTGTTGATCTTGTTGTTGTTGTTCTTGTTGTTGTTGTTCTTGTTGTTCTTGTTGTTCTTGTTGTTCTTGTTGTTCTTGTTGTTCTTGTTGTTCTTGTTGTTCTTGTTGTTCTTGTTGCTCTTGTTGTTCTTGTTGCTCTTGTTGTTCTTGTTGCTCTTGTTGTTCTTGTTGTTCTTGTTGTTCTTGTTGTTCTTGTTGTTCTTGTTGTTCTTGTTGTTCTTGCTGTTCTTGTTGTTCTTGTTGTTCTTGTTGTTCTTGTTGTTCTTGTTGTTCTTGTTATTCTTGTTGTTCTTGTTGCTCTTGTTGATCTTGTTGCTCTTGTTGCTCTTGTTGCTCTTGTTGCTCTTGTTGCTCTTGTTGTTGTTGTTCTTATTTTTGTTGTTGTTGTTTTTCTTGCTGTTCTTGTTCTTGTTGTTCTTGTTGTTCTTTCTGGTCATGTTGTTGTTCTTGTTGTTCTTGTTGTTCTTGTTGTTCTTGTTGTTCTTGTTGTTCTTGTTGTTCTTGTTGTTCTTGTTGTTCGTGTTGTTCCTGTTGTTCTTGTTGTTCTTGTTGTTCTTGTTGTTCTTGTTGTTCTTGTTGTTCTTGTTGTTCTTGTTGTTCTTGTTGATCTTGTTCTTGTTGTTCTTGTTTTTCTTGTTGTTCTTGTTGTTCTTGTTGTTCATGTTGCTGTTGTTCTTGTTGATCTTGTTGTACTTGTTCTTGTTGTTCTTGTTGATCTTGTTGTTGTTCTTGTTGTTCTTGTTGTTGTTGTTCTTGTTGTTCTTGTTGTTCTTGATGTCCTTGTTGTTCTTGTTGTTCTTGTTCTTGTTGTTCTTGTTGTTCTTGTTGCTGTTGTTGTTCTTGTTGTTCATGTTGTTGTTGTTCTGGTTGATGTTGTTGTTCTTGTTCTTGTTTTTCTTGCTGTGCTTGTTGTAACTTGTTGTTCTTGTTGTTATTGTTGCTCTTGTTGCTCTTGTTGTTCATGTTGTTCTTGTTGTTCTTGTTGTTCTTGTTGTTCTTGTTGTTCTTGTTGTTCTTGTTGTTCTTGTTGTTCTTGTTGTTCTTGTTGTTCTTGTTGTTCTTGTTTGTTCTTTTTGCTGTTTTTGTTGTTCTTGTTGTTCTTGTTATTCTTGTTGTTCTCGTTGTTTTCGTTGTTCTCGTTGTTCTCGTTGTTCTCGTTGTTCTCGTTGCTCTCGTTGCTCTCGTTGTTCTCGTTGTCCTCGTTGTTCTTGTTGTTTTTGTTGTTCTTGTTGTTCTTTTTGTTCTTGTTGTTCTTTTTGTTCTTTTTGTTCTTGTTGTTCTTGTTGTTCTTGCTGTTGTTGTTGTTCTAGTTGTTCTTGTTGTTCTTGTTGTTCTTGTTGTTCTTGTTGTTCTTGTTGTTCTTGTTGTTCTTGTTATTCTTGTTGTTCTTGTTGCTCTTGTTGATCTTGTTGCTCTTGTTGCTCTTGTTGCTCTTGTTGCTCTTGTTGCTCTTGTTGCTCTTGTTGCTGTTGTTGCTCTTGTTGCTGTTGTGGTTGTTGTAGTTCTTGTTGTTGTTGTTCTGGTTGTTCTTGTTGTTCTTGTTGTTCCGGTTGTTGTTGTTGTTGTTCTTGTTGCTCTTGTTGTTGTTGTTCTTATTTTTGTTGTTGTTGTTTTTCTTGCTGTTCTTGTTCTTGTTGTTCTTGTTGTTCTTGTTGTTCTTTCTGGTCATGTTGTTGTTGTTGTTGTTGTCGTTGTCCTTGTTGTTCTTGTTGTTCTTGTTGTTCTTGTTGTTCTTGTTGTTCTTGTTGTTCTTATTGTTCTTGTTGTTCTTGTTGCTTTCGTCGTTGTTGTTCCCGTTGTTCTTGTTCTTGTTGCTCTTGTTGTTGTTGTTCCCGTTGTTCTTGTTGTTGTTGTTGTTGTTCTTGTTGTTCTTGTTGTCGTTGTTCTTGTTGTTCTTGTTGTTCTTGTTGTTCTTGTTGTTCTTGTTGTTCTTGTTGTTCTTGTTGTTCTTGTTGTTCTTGTTGTTCTTGTTGTTCTTGTTGTTCTTGTTGTCGTTGTTCTTGTTGTTCTTGTTGTTCTTGTTGTTCTTGTTGTTCTTGTTGTTCTTGTTGTTCTTGTTGTTCTTGTTGTTCTTGTTGTTCTTGTTGTTCTTGTTGTTCTTGTTGCTCTTGTTGTTCTTGTTGTTCTTGTTGTTCTTGTTGTTCTTGTTGTTCTTGTTGTTCTTGTTGTTCTTGTTGTTCTTGTTGTTCTTGTTGTTCTTGTTGTTCTTGTTGTTCTTGTTGTTCTTGTTGTTCTTGTTGTTCTTGTTGTTCTTGTTGCTCTTGTTGTTCTTGTTGTTCTTGTTGTTCTTGTTGTTCTTGCTGTTCTTGTTGTTCTAGTTGTTCTTGTTGTTCTTGTTGTTCTTGTTGTTCTTGTTGTTCTTGTTGTTCTTGTTATTCTTGTTGTTCTTGTTGCTCTTGTTGCTCTTGTTGATCTTGTTGCTCTTGTTGCTCTTGTTGCTCTTGTTGCTCTTGTTGCTCTTGTTGCTGTTGTTGCTCTTGTTGCTGTTGTGGTTGTTGTAGTTCTTGTTGTTGTTGTTCTGGTTGTTCTTGTTGTTCCGGTTGTTGTTGTTGTTCTTGTTGCTCTTGTTGTTGTTGTTCTTATTTTTGTTGTTGTTGTTTTTCTTGCTGTTCTTGTTCTTGTTGTTCTTGTTGTTCTTGTTGTTCTTTCTGGTCATGTTGTTGTTGTTGTTGTTGTCCTTGTTGTTCTTGTTGTTCTTGTTGCTCTTGTTGCTCTTGTTGCTGTTGTTGCTCTTGTTGCTGTTGTGGTTGTTGTTGTTCTTGTTGTTGTTGTTCTGGTTGTTCTTGTTGTTCTTGTTGTTCCGGTTGTTGTTGTTGTTGTTCTTGTTGCTCTTGTTGTTGTTGTTCTTATTTTTGTTGTTGTTGTTTTTCTTGCTGTTCTTGTTCTTGTTGTTCTTGTTGTTCTTTCTGGTCATGTTGTTGTTCTTGTTGTTCTTGTTGTTCTTGTTGTTCTTGTTGTTCTTGTTGTTCTTGTTGTTCTTGTTGTTCTTGTTGTTCTTGTTGTTCTTGTTGTTCCTGTTGTTCTTGTTGTTCCTGTTGTTCTTGTTGTTCTTGTTGTTCTTGTTGTTCTTGTTGTTCTTGTTGTTCTTGTTGTTCTTGTTGTTCTTGTTGTTCTTGTTGTTCTTGTTGTTCTTGTTGATCTTGTTCTTGTTGTTCTTGTTGTTCTTGTTGTTCATGTTGCTGTTGTTCTTGTTGATCTTGTTGTACTTGTTCTTGTTGTTCTTGTTGATCTTGTTGTTGTTCTTGTTGTTCTTGTTGTTGTTGTTCTTGTTATTCTTGTTGTTCTTGTTGTCCTTGTTGTTCTTGTTGCTCTTGTTCTTGTTGTTCTTGTTGTTCTTGTTGCTGTTGTTGTTCTTGTTGTTCATGTTGTTGTTGTTCTGGTTGATGTTGTTGTTCTTGTTCTTGTTTTTCTTGCTGTGCTTGTTGTAACTTGTTGTTCTTGTTGTTATTGTTGCTCTTGTTGCTCTTGTTGTTCATGTTGTTCTTGTTGTTCTTGTTGTTCTTGTTGTTCTTGTTGTTCTTGTTGTTCTTGTTGTTCTTGTTGTTCTTGTTGTTCTTGTTGTTCTTGTTGCTCTTGTTGTTCTTGTTGTTCTTGTTGTTCTTGTTGTTCTTGTTGTTCTTGTTGTTCTTGTTGTTCTTGTTGTTCTTGTTGTTCTTGTTGTTCTTGTTGTTCTTGTTGTTCTTGTTGTTCTTGTTGTTCTTGTTGTTCTTGTTGTTCTTGTTGTTCTTGTTGTTCTTGTTGTTCTTGTTGTTCTTGTTGTTCTTGTTGTTCTTGTTGTTCTTGTTGTTCTTGTTGTTCTTGTTGTTCTTGTTGTTCTTGTTGTTCTTGTTGTTCTTGTTGTTCTTGTTGTTCTTGTTGTTCTTGTTGTTCTTGTTGTTCTTGTTGTTCTTGTTGTTCTTGTTGTTCTTGTTGTTCTTGTTGTTCTTGTTGTTCTTGTTGTTCTTGTTGTTCTTGTTGTTCTTGTTGTTCTTGTTGTTCTTGCTGTTCTTGCTGTTCTTGTTGTTCTTGCTATTCTTGTTGTTCTAGTTGTTCTTGTTGTTCTTGTTGTTCTTGTTGTTCTTGTTGTTCTTGTTGTTCTTGTTGTTCTTGTTGTTCTTGTTGTTCTTGTTGTTCTTGTTGTTCTTGTTGTTCTTGTTGTTCTTGTTGTTCTTGTTGTTCTTGTTGTTCTTGTTGTTCTTGTTGTTCTTGTTGTTCTTGTTGTTCTTGTTGTTCTTGTTGTTCTTGTTGATCTTGTTCTTGTTGTTCTTGTTGTTCTTGTTGTTCATGTTGCTGTTGTTCTTGTTGATCTTGTTGTACTTGTTCTTGTTGTTCTTGTTGATCTTGTTGTTGTTCTTGTTGTTCTTGTTGTTGTTGTTCTTGTTGTCCTTGTTGTTCTTGTTGTTCTTGTTGCTCTTGTTGCTCTTGTTGCTGTTGTTGCTCTTGTTGCTGTTGTGGTTGTTGTTGTTCTGGTTGTTCTTGTTGTTCTTGTTGTTCCGGTTGTTGTTGTTGTTGTTCTTGTTGCTCTTGTTGTTGTTGTTCTTATTTTTGTTGTTGTTGTTTTTCTTGCTGTTCTTGTTCTTGTTGTTCTTGTTGTTCTTTCTGGTCATGTTGTTGTTCTTGTTGTTCTTGTTGTTCTTGTTGTTCTTGTTGTTCTTGTTGTTCTTGTTGTTCTTGTTGTTCTTGTTGTTACTGTTGTTCTTGTTGTTCTTGTTGTTCTTGTTGTTCTTGTTGTTCTTGTTGTTCTTGTTGTTCTTGTTGTTCTTGTTGTTCTTGTTGTTCTTGTTGTTCTTGTTGTTCTTGTTGTTCTTGTTGTTCTTGTTGTTCTTGTTGTTCTTGTTGATCTTGTTCTTGTTGTTCTTGTTGTTCTTGTTGTTCATGTTGCTGTTGTTCTTGTTGATCTTGTTGTACTTGTTCTTGTTGTTCTTGTTGATCTTGTTGTTGTTCTTGTTGTTCTTGTTGTTGTTGTTCTTGTTGTTCTTGTTGTTCTTGTTGTCCTTGTTGTTCTTGTTGTTCTTGTTCTTGTTGTTCTTGTTGTTCTTGTTGCTGTTGTTGTTCTTGTTGTTCATGTTGTTGTTGTTCTGGTTGATGTTGTTGTTCTTGTTCTTGTTTTTCTTGCTGTGCTTGTTGTAACTTGTTGTTCTTGTTGTTATTGTTGCTCTTGTTGCTCTTGTTGTTCATGTTGTTCTTGTTGTTCTTGTTGTTCTTGTTGTTCTTGTTGTTCTTGTTGTTCTTGTTGTTCTTGTTGTTCTTGTTGTTCATGATGCTGTTGTTCTTGTTGATCTTGTTCTTGTTGTTCTTGTTGATCTTGTTGTTGTTGTTCTTGTTGTTGTTGTTCTTGTTGTTCTTGTTGTTCTTGTTGTTCTTGTTGTTCTTGTTGTTCTTGTTGTTCTTGTTGTTCTTGTTGTTCTTGTTGTTCTTGTTGTTCTTGTTGTTCTTGTTGTTCTTGTTGTTCTTGTTGTTCTTGTTGTTCTTGTTGTTCTTGTTGTTCTTGTTGTTCTTGTTGTTCTTGTTGTTCTTGTTGTTCTTGTTGTTCTTGTTGTTCTTGTTGTTCTTGTTGTTCTTGTTGTTCTTGTTGTTCTTGTTGTTCTTGTTGTTCTTGTTGTTCTTGTTGTTCTTGTTGTTCTTGTTGTTCTTGTTGTTCTTGTTGTTCTTGTTGTTCTTGTTGTTTTTGTTGGTCTTGTTGTTCTTGTTGTTCTTGTTGTTGTTCTTGTTGTTGTTGTTGTTCTTGCTGTTCTTGTTGTAGTTGTTGTTATTGTCCTTGTTGTTGTTGTAGTTCTTGTTGTTCTTGTTGTTTTTGTTGATATTGTTGTTCTTGTTGTTCTTGTTGTTCTTTTTGCTGTTTTTGTTGTTCTTGTTGTTCTTGTTATTCTTGTTGTTCTCGTTGTTCTCGTTGTTCTCGTTGTTTTCGTTGTTCTCGTTGTTCTCGTTGTTCTCGTTGTTCTCGTTGTTGTCGTTGTTCTCGTTGTTCTCGTTGCTCTCGTTGATCTCGTTGTTCTCGTTGTCCTCGTTGTTCTTGTTGTTCTTGTTGTTCTTGTTGTTCTTGTTGTTCTTTTTGTTCTTGTTGTTCATGTTGTTCTTGCTGTTCTTGTTGTTCTTGTTGTTCTTGTTGTTCTTGTTGTTCTTGTTGTTCTTGTTATTCTTGTTGTTCTTGTTGCTCTTGTTGATCTTGTTGCTCTTGTTGCTCTTGTTGCTCTTGTTGCTCTTGTTGCTCTTGTTGCTCTTGTTGCTGTTGTTGCTCTTGTTGCTGTTGTGGTTGTTGTTGTTCTTGTTGTTGTTGTTCTGGTTGTTCTTGTTGTTCTTGTTGTTCCGGTTGTTGTTGTTGTTGTTCTTGTTGCTCTTGTTGTTGTTGTTCTTATTTTTGCTGTTGTTGTTTTTCTTGCTGTTCTTGTTCTTGTTGTTCTTGTTGTTCTTTCTGGTCATGTTGTTGTTCTTGTTGTTCTTGTTGTTCTTGTTGTTCTTGTTGTTCTTGTTGTTCTTGTTGTTCTTGTTGTTCTTGTTGTTCTTGTTGTTCCTGTTGTTCTTGTTGTTCTTGTTGTTCTTGTTGTTCTTGTTGTTCTTGTTGTTCTTGTTGTTCTTGTTGTTCTTGTTGTTCTTGTTGTTCTTGTTGTTCTTGTTGTTCTTGTTGTTCTTGTTGTTCTTGTTGTTCTTGTTGATCTTGTTCTTGTTGTTCTTGTTTTTCTTGTTGTTCTTGTTGTTCTTGTTGTTCATGTTGCTGTTGTTCTTGTTGATCTTGTTGTACTTGTTCTTGTTGTTCTTGTTGATCTTGTTGTTGTTCTTGTTGTTCTTGTTGTTGTTGTTCTTGTTGTTCTTGTTGTTCTTGATGTCCTTGTTGTTCTTGTTGTTCTTGTTCTTGTTGTTCTTGTTGTTCTTGTTGCTGTTGTTGTTCTTGTTGTTCATGTTGTTGTTGTTCTGGTTGATATTGTTGTTCTTGTTCTTGTTTTTCTTGCTGTGCTTGTTGTAACTTGTTGTTCTTGTTGTTATTGTTGCTCTTGTTGCTCTTGTTGTTCATGTTGTTCTTGTTGTTCTTGTTGTTCTTGTTGTTCTTGTTGTTCTTGTTGTTCTTGTTGTTCTTGTTGTTCTTGTTGTTCTTGTTGTTCTTGTTGTTCTTGTTTGTTCTTTTTGCGGTTTTTGTTGTTCTTGTTGTTCTTGTTATTCTTGTTGTTCTCGTTGTTTTCGTTGTTCTCGTTGTTCTCGTTGTTCTCGTTGTTCTCGTTGCTCTCGTTGCTCTCGTTGTTCTCGTTGTCCTCGTTGTTCTTGTTGTTCTTGTTGTTCTTGTTGTTCTTTTTGTTCTTGTTGTTCTTTTTGTTCTTGTTGTTCTTGTTGTTCTTGCTGTTGTTGTTGTTCTAGTTGTTCTTGTTGTTCTTGTTGTTCTTGTTGTTCTTGTTGTTCTTGTTGTTCTTGTTGTTCTTGTTGTTCTTGTTATTCTTGTTGTTCTTGTTGCTCTTGTTGATCTTGTTGCTCTTGTTGCTCTTGTTGTTCTTGTTGCTCTTGTTGCTCTTGTTGCTCTTGTTGCTGTTGTTGCTCTTGTTGCTGTTGTGGTTGTTGTAGTTCTTGTTGTTGTTGTTCTGGTTGTTCTTGTTGTTCTTGTTGTTCCGGTTGTTGTTGTTGTTGTTCTTGTTGCTCTTGTTGTTGTTGTTCTTATTTTTGTTGTTGTTGTTTTTCTTGCTGTTCTTGTTCTTGTTGTTCTTGTTGTTCTTGTTGTTCTTTCTGGTCATGTTGTTGTTGTTGTTGTTGTTGTTGTCCTTGTTGTTCTTGTTGTTCTTGTTGTTCTTGTTGTTCTTGTTGTTCTTATTGTTCTTGTTGTTCTTGTTGCTTTCGTCGTTGTTGTTCCCGTTGTTCTTGTTCTTGTTGCTCTTGTTGTTGTTGTTCCCGTTGTTCTTGTTGTTGTTGTTGTTGTTCTTGTTGTTCTTGTTGTCGTTGTTCTTGTTGTTCTTGTTGTTCTTGTTGTTCTTGTTGTTCTTGTTGTTCTTGTTGTTCTTGTTGTTCTTGTTGTTCTTGTTGTTCTTGTTGTCGTTGTTCTTGTTGTTCTTGTTGTTCTTGTTGTTCTTGTTGTTCTTGTTGTTCTTGTTGTTCTTGTTGTTCTTGTTGTTCTTGTTGTTCTTGTTGCTCTTGTTGTTCTTGTTGTTCTTGTTGTTCTTGTTGTTCTTGTTGTTCTTGTTGTTCTTGTTGTTCTTGTTGTTCTTGTTGTTCTTGCTGTTCTTGTTGTTCTAGTTGTTCTTGTTGTTCTTGTTGTTCTTGTTGTTCTTGTTGTTCTTGTTGTTCTTGTTGTTCTTGTTATTCTTGTTGTTCTTGTTGCTCTTGTTGCTCTTGTTGATCTTGTTGCTCTTGCTGCTCTTGTTGCTCTTGTTGCTCTTGTTGCTCTTGTTGCTGTTGTTGCTCTTGTTGCTGTTGTGGTTGTTGTAGTTCTTGTTGTTGTTGTTCTGGTTGTTCTTGTTGTTCTTGTTGTTCCGGTTGTTGTTGTTGTTGTTCTTGTTGCTCTTGTTGTTGTTGTTCTTATTTTTGTTGTTGTTGTTTTTCTTGCTGTTCTTGTTCTTGTTGTTCTTGTTGTTCTTTCTGGTCATGTTGTTGTTGTTGTTGTTGTTGTCCTTGTTGTTCTTGTTGTTCTTGTTGCTCTTGTTGCTCTTGTTGCTGTTGGTGCTCTTGTTGCTGTTGTGGTTGTTGTAGTTCTTGTTGTTGTTGTTCTGGTTGTTCTTGTTGTTCTTGTTGTTCCGGTTGTTGTTGTTGTTGTTCTTGTTGCTCTTGTTGTTGTTGTTCTTATTTTTGTTGTTGTTGTTTTTCTTGCTGTTCTTGTTCTTGTTGTTCTCGTTGTTTTCGTTGTTCTCGTTGTTCTCGTTGTTCTCGTTGTTCTCGTTGCTCTCGTTGCTCTCGTTGTTCTCGTTGTCCTCGTTGTTCTTGTTGTTCTTGTTGTTCTTGTTGTTCTTTTTGTTCTTGTTGTTCTTTTTGTTCTTGTTGTTCTTGTTGTTCTTGCTGTTGTTGTTGTTCTAGTTGTTCTTGTTGTTCTTGTTGTTCTTGTTGTTCTTGTTGTTCTTGTTGTTCTTGTTATTCTTGTTGTTCTTGTTGCTCTTGTTGATCTTGTTGCTCTTGTTGCTCTTGTTGCTCTTGTTGCTCTTGTTGCTCTTGTTGCTCTTGTTGCTGTTGTTGCTCTTGTTGCTGTTGTGGTTGTTGTAGTTCTTGTTGTTGTTGTTCTGGTTGTTCTTGTTGTTCTTGTTGTTCCGGTTGTTGTTGTTGTTGTTCTTGTTGCTCTTGTTGTTGTTGTTCTTATTTTTGTTGTTGTTGTTTTTCTTGCTGTTCTTGTTCTTGTTGTTCTTGTTGTTCTTGTTGTTCTTTCTGGTCATGTTGTTGTTGTTGTTGTTGTTGTTGTTGTCCTTGTTGTTCTTGTTGTTCTTGTTGTTCTTGTTGTTCTTGTTGTTCTTGTTGTTCTTATTGTTCTTGTTGTTCTTGTTGCTTTCGTCGTTGTTGTTCCCGTTGTTCTTGTTCTTGTTGCTCTTGTTGTTGTTGTTCGCGTTGTTCTTGTTGTTGTTGTTGTTGTTGTTCTTGTTGTTCTTGTTGTCGTTGTTCTTGTTGTTCTTGTTGTTCTTGTTGTTCTTGTTGTTCTTGTTGTTCTTGTTGTTCTTGTTGTCGTTGTTCTTGTTGTCGTTGTTCTTGTTGTTCTTGTTGTTCTTGTTGTTCTTGTTGTTCTTGTTGTTCTTGTTGTTCTTGTTGTTCTTGTTGTTCTTGTTGTTCTTGTTGTTCTTGTTGTTCTTGTTGCTCTTGTTGATCTTGTTGTTCTTGTTGTTCTTGTTGTTCTTGTTGTTCTTGTTGTTCTTGTTGTTCTTGTTGTTCTTGTTGTTCTTGTTGTTCTTGTTGTTCTTGTTGTTCTTGTTGTTCTTGTTGTTCTTGTTGTTCTTGTTGTTCTTGTTGTTCTAGTTGTTCTTGTTGTTCTTGTTGTTCTTGTTGTTCTTGTTGTTCTTGTTGTTCTTGTTATTCTTGTTGTTCTTGTTGCTCTTGTTGCTCTTGTTGATCTTGTTGCTCTTGTTGCTCTTGTTGCTCTTGTTGCTCTTGTTGCTCTTGTTGCTGTTCTTGCTCTTGTTGCTGTTGTGGTTGTTGTAGTTCTTGTTGTTGTTGTTCTGGTTGTTCTTGTTGTTCTTGTTGTTCCGGTTGTTGTTGTTGTTGTTCTTATTTTTGTTGTTGTTGTTTTTCTTGCTGTTCTTGTTCTTGTTGTTCTTGTTGTTCTTGTTGTTCTTTCTGGTCATGTTGTTGTTGTTGTTGTTGTTGTTGTTGTTGTTGTCCTTGTTGTTCTTGTTGTTCTTGTTGCTCTTGTTGCTCTTGTTGCTGTTGTTGCTCTTGTTGCTGTTGTGGTTGTTGTAGTTCTTGTTGTTGTTGTTCTGGTTGTTCTTGTTGTTCTTGTTGTTCCGGTTGTTGTTGTTGTTGCTCTTGTTGCTCTTGTTGTTGTTGTTCTTATTTTTGTTGTTGTTGTTTTTCTTGCTGTTCTTGTTCTTGTTGTTCTTGTTGTTCTTGTTGTTCTTTCTGGTCATGTTGTTGTTGTTGTTGTTGTTGTTGTCCTTGTTGTTCTTGTTGTTCTTGTTGTTCTTGTTGTTCTTGTTGTTCTTATTGTTCTTGTTGTTCTTGTTGCTTTCGTCGTTGTTGTTCCCGTTGTTCTTGTTCTTGTTGCTCTTGTTGTTGTTGTTCCCGTTGTTCTTGTTGTTGTTGTTGTTGTTCTTGTTGTTCTTGTTGTCGTTGTTCTTGTTGTTCTTGTTGCTCTTGTTGTTCTTGTTGTTCTTGTTGTTCTTGTTGTTCTTGTTGTCGTTGTTCTTGTTGTTCTTGTTGTTCTTGTTGTTCTTGTTGTTCTTGTTGTTCTTGTTGTTCTTGTTGTTCTTGTTGTTCTTGTTGTTCATGTTGTTCCTGTTGTTCTTGTTGTTCTTGTTGTTCTTGTTGTTCTTGTTGTTCTTGTTGTTCTTGTTGTTCTTGTTGTTCTTTTTGCTGTTTTTGTTGTTCTTGTTGTTCTTGTTATTCTTGTTGTTCTCGTTGTTTTCGTTGTTCTCGTTGTTCTCGTTGTTCTCGTTGTTCTCGTTGTTCTCGTTGCTCTCGTTGTTCTCGTTGTCCTCGTTGTTCTTGTTGTTCTTGTTGTTCTTTTTGTTCTTGTTGTTCTTTTTGTTCTTGTTGTTCTTGTTGTTCTTGCTGTTCTTGTTGTTCTAGTTGTTCTTGTTGTTCTTGTTGTTCTTGTTGTTCTTGTTGTTCTTGTTGTTCTTGTTGTTCTTGTTGTTCTTGTTATTCTTGTTGTTCTTGTTGCTCTTGTTGATCTTGTTGCTCTTGTTGCTCTTGTTGCTCTTGTTGCTCTTGTTGCTCTTGTTGCTGTTGTTGCTCTTGTTGCTGTTGTGGTTGTTGTAGTTCTTGTTGTTGTTGTTCTGGTTGTTCTTGTTGTTCCGGTTGTTGTTGTTGTTGTTCTTGTTGCTCTTGTTGTTGTTGTTCTTATTTTTGTTGTTGTTGTTTTTCTTGCTGTTCTTGTTCTTGTTGTTCTTGTTGTTCTTGTTGTTCTTTCTGGTCATGTTGTTGTTCTTATTTTTGTTGTTGTTGTTTTTCTTGCTGTTCTTGTTCTTGTTGTTCTTGTTGTTCTTGTTGTTCTTTCTGGTCATGTTGTTCTTGTTGTTCTTGTTGTTCTTGTTGTTCTTGTTGTTCTTGTTGTTCTTGTTGTTCTTGTTGTTCTTGTTGTTCTTGTTGTTCTTGTTGTTCTTGTTGTTCTTGTTGTTCTTATTGTTCTTGTTGTTCTTGTTGTTCTTGTTGTTCTTGTTGTCCTTGTTGTTCTTGTTGTTCTTGTTGTTCTTGTTGTTCTTGTTGTTCTTGTTGTTCTTGTTGTTCTTGTTGTTCTTGTTGTTCTTGTTGTTCATGTTGCTGTTGTTCTTGTTGATCTTGTTCTTGTTGTTCTTGTTGATCTTGTTGTTGTTGTTCATGTTGCTGTTGTTCATGTTGCTGTTGTTCTTGTTGATCTTGTTCTTGTTGTTCTTGTTGATCTTGTTCTTGTTGTTCTTGTTGATCTTGTTGTTGTTGTTGTTGTTGTTCTTGTTGTTCTTGTTGTTCTTGTTGTTCTTGTTGTTCTTGTTGTTCTTGTTGTTCTTGTTGCTCTTGTTGCTCTTGTTGTTCTTGTTGCTCTTGTTGTTCTTGTTGCTCTTGTTGTTCTTGTTGTTCTTGTTGTTCTTGTTGTTCTTGTTGTTCTTGTTGTTCTTGTTGTTCTTGTTGTTCTTGTTGTTCTTGTTGTTCTTGTTGTTCTTGTTGTTCTTGTTGTTCTTGTTGTTCTTGTTGTTCTTGTAGTTCTTTCTGTTCTCGTTGTTGTTGTTGTTGTTGTTGTTGTCCTTGCCGTTCTTGTTGTTCTTGTTGTTCTTGTTGTTGTTGTTGCTCATGTTGCTCTTGTTGCTCTTGTTGCTGTTGTTGCTCTTGTTGTTCTGGTTGTTGATGTTCTTGTTGTTCATGTTGTTCTTGTTGTTGTTGTTGTTGCTCTTGCTGTTCTTGTTGTTCTTGTTGTTCTTGTTGTTCTTGTTGTTCTTGTTGTTCTTGTTGTTCTTGTTGTTCTTGTTGTTCTTGTTCTTGTTGTTCTTGTTGTTCTTGTTGCTGTTGTTGTTCTTGTTGTTCATGTTGTTGTTGTTCTGGTTGATGTTGTTGTTCTTGTTCTTGTTTTTCTTGCTGTGCTTGTTGTAACTTGTTGTTCTTGTTGTTATTGTTGCTCTTGTTGCTCTTGTTGTTCATGTTGTTCTTGTTGTTCTTGTTGTTCTTGTTGTTCTTGTTGTTCTTGTTGTTCTTGTTATTCTTGTTGTTCTCGTTGTTTTCGTTGTTCTCGTTGTTCTCGTTGTTCTCGTTGTTCTCGTTGCTCTAGTTGCTCTCGTTGTTCTCGTTGTCCTCGTTGTTCTTGTTGTTCTTGTTGTTCTTTTTGTTCTTGTTGTTCTTTTTGTTCTTGTTGTTCTTGTTGTTGTTGTTGTTCTTGCTGTTCTTGTTGTAGTTGTTGTTATTGTCCTTGTTGTTGTTGTAGTTCTTGTTGTTTCTTGTTGTTTTTGTTGATATTGTTGTTCTTGTTGTTCTTGTTGTTCTTTTTGCTGTTTTTGTTGTTCTTGTTGTTCTTGTT